>NW_027213440.1:100000-117500 GCF_042767895.1 Penaeus vannamei | reverse complement strand
TTTATGTTATCTTTATCTTCTCCCTTTTTCTCTCTCTCTCTCTCTTTCTCTTTCTCTCTTTCTCTTTCTCTCTTTCTCTTTTTCTCTTTCTCTTTCTCTTTCTCTTTCTCTTTCTCTTTCTCTCTCTCTCTCTCTCTCTCTCTCTCTCTCTCTGTCTCTCTCTCTCTCTCTCTCTCTCTCTCTCCCTCTCCTCCTCCCTCTCCCTCTCCCTCTCCCTCTCCTTCTCCTTCTCCTTCTTCCCTCTTCCTATCACCCACTTCATCTCCCTCCCCTCTCCCCCATCCCCACCTCTTACCTCTTTACCCTCCCTTCTTCTCCCTCCCCTATTTAAGGGAAACTGAGAGAGAGAGAGAGAGAGAGAGAGAGAGAGAGAGAGAGAGAGAGAGAGAGAGAGAGAGAGAGAGAGAAGGAAAAGTAGATTAGAGACAAGCGCTTGAAATGGTCTAGGTATCGGGGGGGCTTTTGAACTTTTCACGAAAGCGCCGCTGATTGGTGGGGAACTTGTTGTAGATCGACCAATGGGCGTTTAAGGAATGGTTGGGGGGGTGGGGGTGGGGGTGGGGGTGGAGGGATGGGTTTTAAAAGTGCTTTGTTTATTAACTTGGCGACGTCGTGTGCGGGTTGTTTGTTTATTTCGTTGGGGTGTGATTGGTTAGGGATGGGCTTTTCTTGGGGTGGCTGCATTTTCCCCCCTCCTCCTCGTCCTCTCTTTATCTCCCTTTTCCCCTCAACGCCTCGTAACTCCTCCTTTCCTCCTTATATACTCTCCCCTCTCCTCATTTTCCTCCCTTCCCCTCTCGTCCTTTTCGTCCCCACCCCCCTCTCCCTCTCCCTCCTTCCCTCTCAACTCCTCTCTTTCCCTGTTCCTGCTTTCCACTTCTCCTTTTTTCCCTCTCTCTCTGCTCTTTCCCGTTTCCCTCCACTTCCCTTCCCTTCCTTTACCCTCTCCTCCCCCCCCCTCCTGCTTTACTCTCTCCCTCTCTCTCTCTCTCCCCTGCTTCTGCTATCCCTACAAATGGCCATGTCTGGGGGCATCATTAGACTCTTAGGGTGGAAGACTGAGAAGAGCAGAGCAGTTGGTAGAAATTTTGGTAAATTCCCTCATTATTGCTCCCCCCCCCCCTCCTCCATCCCCTCCTCCCATGTCCCTTACCCCCCCCCCCCCCCAACGCACTCTTTGCCGAGTTTTGTGGACTGTTGGGCTGTACCCGTCCTCTGTGGTCTTCCCCTTCTTTCTCTGCTCTTACCTTACCTTTCCTTCCTTACCCCTGTCCTCTCTCTTCCCTCCTTTCATGTCCCTCTCCCTTTCCTTTCTTCCCTTCCTCCCTTTTCTCATCCTTCTTCTCCATCTGCCTCGTCGTCTTCCCTTCCCTCCAAACCTTCCCTCCCCCAAACATCTCCATTCTTTCCCCCTTTCCCTTCCTTTCTTCCTTCCCTCCCATCCCCCTTCTTCCCTCCCTCCCATCCCCCTTCCTTCCCTCCTCCCACCCCCTTCCTTTTCCTCCCTCCCTCCATCCCCCCTCCTTTTTTCCCTTCCATTCCCTTTCCTTCCTTCCCTCCTATCCCCCTTCCTTCCTTTCCTTTCTTCCCTCCCCTCCCATCCTCCTTCCTTCCTTCCCCTAATCCCTCCCTCGCTACTTCCCCCTTCCCCTTCCCCTACCCATCCTCTCCCCATCATCCAGATAGTAATGGAAGAGCGACCAGGGTGGATTATGCACCGGGACATGTACCAGGTGTTGAATGTAGCAAGTATGGGGGGAGGCAAGTATGGGGAGAGGGAGGGAGAGGGAGACAGAGGGAAGGGGAGGGAGAGGGAGACAGAGGGAAGCGGAGGGAGAGAGAAAAAGAGGAGGAGGGAGAGAGAGAGGGGGAGAGAGAGAGGGGGAAGGAGAGGGAGAGGGAGAGGTGGGGAGAGAGAGAGAGAGGGAGGGAGAGAGAGAGAGAAGGAGAGGGAAAGGAGGGAGCGAGAGGGAGAGAGAGAGAGGGGAGAGACAGAGAGAGAGTAGACGGACGAAAAGCGGACGTGGACGTGGAAGTTCCTGACGAAGGGAGGAGTGACCTGATTGAAGGAAAAAGAGGGGGTGAAAGGGGGAAGGGGGAAATGGGGGATGAAGGAAAGACGCAAGCAGTGATTGACGATTATTCTTGAATTGAGGGAAGGGGGGGTAGCGGTAGGGTAGGGGTAATAGGGGAGGGGAGTGGGTGACGGCGGAGGTGGCAGAGGAGGGAGGGGGAATGAGAGAAGGTGAGGGAGGAAAGGGAGGGGAAGGAAGGGGGAAGGGGTAGGCGAAAGGAGGGAGAAGAGCAGGAAGGAGAGGGGGTTTGGGGAGGGAGGGGAGAGAAATGAAAGTGCAGTAGGGAGGGGGGAAGGGGAGAGGGGTTTGCTGAGGGAGGGGGGAGAAATGAAAGCGCAGTAAGGGAGGGAAGGGAGGAGGGAGGAAGGGGGGGGGAAGGGGGCGTGGAGTATGTGGTATGTGGGAAGGAGAGGATCTGTCGCCACTGAATATTCGCTGAGGCATTCATCCCCACGGGGAGCAGGCGGCGGCGGAGGTGGTCGTCCGGCGCTGCGAGGTCGGCGGGACGGATTTGACCTTATCTCTTGATGCGGGGTCGGCGGCGGGATTGGTCTTTCGTTTTTAGAAAGGGGGAGGTGGGGAGGAGAGGAAAGGAAGGGGAAGGGGAAGGGGAGAGAAGAGGAGGAAAGGGAATGGGAGGAAGGGGAAGAAGGGAAAGGAAAGGGGAGGAAGGGGAAAGGGAAGGGGAGGAAGAGAACGGAAGGGGAGGAAGGGGAAAGGGAAAAGGAAAGGGAAGGGGAGGAAGGGAAAAGGAAAGGGAAGGGGAGGAAGGGAACAGAAGGGGAAGGGAGGAAGGGAGGGAAAGGGGAAGGGTGTAGGGAGGAAGGAGAGATAGCAAGATAATCACTTTACTCTTACTCTCTCTCTCACTCCTTCACTCTCACTTTTTGCCTTTCACTCTCACCCTCATTTTCGTTCATATCCATTCATCTTGGCAGCAGACATACAGAAATTTCGTGCGTGCGTATGCGTGTTGGTCCACATGCGAGTCCTGACTGTCTGATTCATTCTCCAGTCTGTGTATACGAGCGGGGAGGGGGGGGGGGTCATGAGAATTTGATGAGGCCGCGGTGGCACTCGGAAATAAGCGGTGCCATGTGTGGGAGAGAGCCAGGAGTGCCATCCGCCAAGTGCGTGGGGCGGCGGTGGCGGTGGCGGTGGCGGCGGTGGCGGTGATAACGCTGCGGCCAGACGGCGAGCTGTAGCGAGTGCCAGCTGCCAGCTGCCAGGTCCCAGGTCCAGTTCGAGGCCGTTTGTGCCACTCGCCTGCCGCGCGTTGGTCACTCGGGGCCGTATGTCACGGGCGGTGCCGAGTGCCAAGGCGCTGTCACCCGTCACTCTCTCGCGGGCGCCGCTCCTGCTGGTTTTCGCTCGCCTTCCTCGATTTTGGTGTGCCTCCTTTTCTTTCGCCCTGTTCGCCGCTTCCCTTTTCTTCTTCTTCTTCCTCTTCCTCTTCCTCTTCCTCTTCCTCTTCCTCTTCCTCTTCTTCCTCCTCCTCCTCCTCCTTCTCCTCCTCCTCCTGACCACCACTACCTTCACCACCATCACCCGTTTCACCATCAGTCAACACAAACCCCAACACAAACCCCTTTCCCCTCCCCTCCGCTCTCCTCCTCCACCTCCCCCATGCTCCTACTCTCCTCTCCTCCCCTCTCCTCCCACTCTCCATTCTCCCCCCCACACCTGCTTTCTTCTCTCCCCCCCACACCCGCTCTCTTCCTACTCCCCCCCCCCCCCGTTCCGCCTTCGCAATCTACTCCTTTGAAAGACAACCAGAGGCATCTTAATATTTCACCTGTCGCCGTAGAAGAGGCCTTTTTTTAGAACCACTGGTCACCGTTCTCGGCTCGGGCGCCTAGGACCGGTATGGATCGCTGGCGAGGGGGACCTGCTGGCGGTGGAGGTGGGGAGGAGTGAGTGGAAGAAGAGGGAGGAAGGGGGAAGAGAGGTGGAGGAAGAGGAGGGGGAGAGGAGAGAAGAAGGGAAGAGTGGGGGGGAAGAGAAGAAGGGAAGAGTGGGGGAGGAAGAGAAGGAAGACGAAGGGGGAGAAGAGAAGGAAAGAAAAGGGGAAGTAAAAGGGAGAAAGGAAGAAATGGAAAGTGGATGGGGGAAAAGGGTGGAAAAGGAGAAGCAGCAGCTCGGGATCGCTTGCAAGGGAAACGTGAAAGGGAGAAGAACGAGTAGGAGGAGAATAAGAGCAAGAAGAAAGGGGCAGAACGGAAAGTTGGATAAGAAGGAAAACAGGACAAAAGGGAAGGAGGTGGAAGAAAGTAAAGATGAAAAAAGGTGGGAGTGAAGAACGAGAGAAGGAGAGTTGAGAATAGAATGAGAAGCCGAAGGAAATGATAAAGAGGGAAAGAATAGAGAAGAAAATGGAAAGATGAAGGAAGGGGAGTCGGAGGAGAGAGAGAGAAAGAGAAAGAAAGAAAGAAAGAAAGAAGAGAGAGAGAGAGAGAAAGAAAGAAGAGAGTGATAGTGAGAGTGAGAAAGAAGAGAGAGAGAGAGAGAGAGAGCGAAGAATAAGAGGAAGAAAAGAAGGAAGGAAGGAGCAAGGGGAAATGGAGAAAAGGGTAAAGCCGAGGGAATGATAAAGAAGGAAGCAGTGTTGGCACTGTTAAAGTTAAACGATATTAAGTGAGCTTAATTTAAAACAAAACAAAACAAAAACAAACAAACATTGCCTAAAACAAAATGATTTTAAATCGACCTTAAATTACATATATATAGAAAATTTTAAACACATTTTGCGTTTGCACACCTCCTATCACACCACCTAAAAGTCTCTTAATTAGAACACAGTGTTTTTTTTACAAGAACACTTCCCCGAGTTCAATACGAAGTGTAAATGGACAAAATGAAATGGGGGGGGGGGGGGAAGTGTGATTTTAGCGTTACCAAGGCCGGGGGCTGGGTCCAGGAGGTGGCGGAGGGACCCTGGGCTCGAAGTATGTTCAGTGGAACCTGGGATTAAGGTCGTGTTACTCTTGGTATAAAAAAAACTTTTAGAAACTGGGTGTTTTATTTAGTTGTTTATTATTATTATTATTGTTATTATTGTTATTATTATAGTTGCTGTTATTATTATTATTATTGTTATTGTTATTATTATTATTGTTGTTATTATTATTATTATTATTATTATTATTATTATTATTATTATTATTATTATTATTATTGTTGTTGTTGTTGTTGTTTTGTTGTTGCTTTCAGAAAGTGGTATTTATTTATTTTCTAATTGTTATTTTTGTTGTTGTTATTATTATTATTATTATTATTATTATTATTGTTATTATTAAAAAAAAAATTTGTTTATTTCATTATGAGTAAGGGTTTAAATAATATGTAAATTAGAGAAGCCCAGAAGCCATATCATATCCACATAAAAAGATTTTCATAAATATTACATTTATCAGATAATGGCTATCAACATCTTACATAAATGGCCAACCTTTTTTATTGTATAAGAATATAAGTTGAATATTTGGAGATAAAAGATTAGCGATATTTTTTTTTTTCTTCAAGAGAATCGAATTACCTGAATGGAGGAAAGAAAGAAGAGATAAATCAGGAAAAGAAAAAGAAAGAGAAAAAAAAACAAAGAAGAAAGTAAGAAGAAATAGTAGTAGAGAAGGAAGCGAGGAAATAGTAATAGTAGTAGAGAAGGAAGCGAGGAAGAAGAAGTAGTAGTAGAGAAGAAAGGAAGAAGTTGTAGTAGAGCAGGAAGCGAGGAAGAGAAGCGAAGGGGAGGAGGAGGAGGAGGAGGAGGAGAAGAAGGCCCGCCGATTCGAGACTTTAAACCAGATTAGAGGATGATTATCGGGGGTCTTGATGACTGGTGACTGGTGATTGGACCGGCCGACTGACAAGATTACGCCGTCTTAGAGCCCCGTCGGCCAAGAATCGGTACTGGGGGGATGGGGTGGGGGGGTTAGGGAGGTGGATTAGGGGGTAGGAAGGGTAGAGCTTAGGGTGGGGAGGGAGGGGAGGGAGGGAGGAGGAGAGGATGGTTGGGGGAGAAAAGGAAGGGAGGGGGAGAAAGGTAGGATGGGGTTGAGGGAGAAGATGAGGGAGGGGAGGGGGAGAAATAGAGGATGGTTGGGGTTGAGGGAGAAAAGGAGGGAGGGGAGGGAGGAGGAGAGGGATGGTTGGGGGAGAAAAGGAGGGGAAGGGGAGAAAGATAGGATGGTTGGGGTTGAGGGAGAAGATGAGGGAGGGGAGGGGGAGAAAGGAGGGAGGGAGAAATAGAGGATGGTTGGGGTTGAGGGAGAAAAGGAGGGAGGGGAGGGAGAAAGAAAGGGGGTTGAGGGAGGAAAGGAGGGAGGGGGAGAAAGAGAGGATGGGGGTTGAGAGAGAAAATGAGGGAGGGGAGGGAGAAAGAGAGGATGGCTAGGGAAGAAAAGGAGGGAGGGAGAAAGAGAGGATGGTTGGAGTTGAGAGAGTAAAGGAGGGAGGGAGTAGCGGAGAGAGCACGGTTGGGGTTGGGGAAGGAGAGAGAAGGGAGGAAGGAACGGGAAGCGATGAGAGGGATGAAGAGAGGTGAGAGAGAGAAAGGGAAGAGTAAGGACAGGGGAAGGAAGGAGAGAGAAGCATGGGAGGAAGGATAAGGGAAGAATAATGCAGGGGAGAGAGAGAGAGAGAGAGAGAGAGAGAGAGAGAGAGAGAGACGGACGAAGAGGAGAGGAAAAAGAAAGGAAGCGAAGAAAGAAGGAAATGAGGGAGGGAAGGAAAGAAAGCACAAGGGTAGTAATGAAGGGGAAAGTGAGACGGAGAAAAGATGAGGAGAGGGGAGACGAATAAAAAATAATCTAGATACAGAACAGGGTAAAGAAAAATGAACGAACGGAGGAACAGAAGGGAAACTGTGGAATAAAGAAGCTAGAACGGAGAGAGAGAGAGAAACAGAGACAGAGACAGAGAGAGGGAGAGACAGAGAGAGGGAGAGACAGAGAGAGGGAGAGACAGAGAGAGGGAGAAACAGAGAGAGGGAGAGACAGAGAGAGGGAGAGACAGAGAGAGGGAGAGACAGAGAGAGGGAGAGACAGAGAGAGGGAGAGACAGAGAGAGGGAGAGACAGAGAGAGGGAGAGACAGAGAGAGGGAGAGACAGAGAGAGGGAGAGACAGAGAGAGGGAAAGACAGAGAGAAAGAGAGAGAGAGAGAGAGAGAGAGAGAGAGAGAGAGAGAGAGAGAAAGAGAAAGAGAAAGAAAGAGAGACAGAAACAGAGAGAGAGAGACAGAAACAGAGAGAGAGAGAGAGGGGGGGAGGGAGAAAGAGAGAGAGAGAGAGGTGGGCAGAATTCGGACAGGCGCGTCTGGGCAATGGATCAGCCATAAACACATGTGCTAATGATGCGAAATTCAGTCACTCGGAAGTGGGTCAGCGGACGTGGAGCAGGCATGCGCACGCCCTTACCTAACCAGATACGCATGCGCACGCACACGCACACGCACACGCACTCTTGGTCTGGCTCTCACTCGCCCTCTCCTCTTTCTCTGTTTTCTCTTTTTTTTCTCTTTTTTTTCTTTATCTCCATATCTGTGTATCTAGTATTCTTTTCATCTTTCTCTCTATATATATATCTGTGTATCTATTGTTCTGTTCATCTCTCTCTTTCTTTTCTTTTCTCTCTCTCTCTCTCTCTCTCTCTCTCTCTCTCTCTCTCTCTCTCTCTCTCTCTCTCTCTCTCTCTCTCCACTCTCCCTCTCCCTCCTTCCCTACCCCCCTCCCTTCCTCCCTCCCACCTGTCTCTCTCTATCTCTGTCTCTCTCTCTCTCTCTCTCTCTCTCTCTCTCTCTCTCTCTCTCTCTCTCTCTCTCTCTCTCCCCTCTCTCTCTCCCCCTCTCTCTCTCTCCCCCTCTCTCCCCCTCCCTCTCTCTCTCTCCCCTCTCTCCCTCTCTGTCACTCTTACTCTCTCTCTCTCTCTCTCTCTCTCTCTCTCTCTCTCTCTCTCTCTCTCTCTCTCTCTCCCTCTCCCTCTCCCTCCTCCCTCTCCCTCTCCCTCTCCCTCTCTCTCTCTCTCTCTCCCTCTCTCTCTCTCTCTCTCTCTCTCTCTCTCTCTCTCTCTCTCTCTCTCTCTCTCTCTCTCTCCCTCCCTCCCTCCCTCTCCCTCCCTCCCTCCCTCTCTCTCTCTCTCTCTCTCTCTCTCTCTCTCTCTCTCTCTCTCTCTCTCTCTCTCTCTCTCTCCCACTCTCCCACTCTCTCTCTCCCTCTCACCCTCTCTGTCACTCTTACTCCCACTCGTCTCAACACACCTGCATCACAGGCTGTTCATTTGTGTAATCTCCAAGAAATTAATTATTTCACCTCATTAACATCCCAGCACTCGTTAGGTGCCGGTAATTAACAGCAGTTCGGCTCAAAATTACACATATTTAATGGAGATGATGATGACGTGCAATTGCCACACCGACCGACAACGCTGTGTGTGTGTGTGTGTGTGTGTGTGTGTGTGTGTGTGTGTGTGTGTGTGTGTGTGTGTGTGTGTGTGTGTGTGTGTGTGTGTGTGTGTCCGTCCGTCGCCGAGGTGGTTGAGGGAGAGAGGGAGGTAAAGGAGGGTGACAAAGAGGGAGAGAGAGGGAGGGGGAGGGTGAGAGAGAGAAAGAAAGAAAGAGAAAGAGACAGACAGACAAGGAAGAGAGGGGGGAAGGGAGGGAGACGGGGAGAGAGAGGAAGGGAGGGGGAGAGAGAGGGGGAAAGGGTGGAAGATGGGGATTGTTGTTATTATTATTATTATTATTGTTATTATTATTTTTATTATTAGTATTATTATTATTATTATTACTACTATCATCATATTCATCATCATCATCACTATCATTATCCTCCTCCTCCTCCACCACCTCCTCCTCCTCCTCCCCCTCCTCCTCCACCACCTCCTCCTCCACCACCTCCTCCTCCTCCTCCTCCTCCTCCTCCTCCTCCTCCTCCTCCAACTCCTAAAGCTTCCTCAAGGATGCGCAGGAATTCCTTCGGGTGAATTATCTGTCCCTAAGGGTGGAGGGGGGGGGAGGGGGGTGAGTGAGGGTCTTGAGGGCATTGGATAAGGATGTTGATAGAAGGAAGAGGAAGGGGAAGATGGGGATAAAAGGGACTGAGATAAAGAGGAAGAGAAGGAAAAAAAAGAAAGAACGAAGGAAGGAAGGAAGGAGGAGCATGAAAAGGGAAGACACAAAGCAACGTTTTAAGGGAGAGGGAAAAGGGAAACAAGTAAAGAATATGATACGAAAGATGATTATACACAGAATAAACTGTGATAAAAGGGAAGAAGATAGGAAGACGAGAGGAAAATAAATGAAAGAAATGGGGAGGGAGAGAGAGAGAGAGAGAGAGAGAGAGAGAGAGAGAAGAGAGAGAGAGAGAGAGAGAGAGAGAGAGAGGAGAAGAGAGAGAGAGAGAGAGAGAGAGAGAGGATAACTAGGAGTAGGAGGCGGGGGGGCATGGGAAGGGGGGAGGGGGGGGTATGCGCGCGTTGGCGTGATTGCCCCAGCGCGACGGGTGGGGGAGGGGAGGGGGAGGGGGAGGTGAACGCAAGGGGGTCGTGCTGTGCCAGAGATGGAGTGGGGGGCGGGGGGGGAGGGGGGAGAGGGAGGGAGTTGAGGTTGGTCGTAATTATCGGCGGCGGGGAGTTTATTTATCGGGAATTGTTTGCTGTTATTATATCATCGTTGATCTTATTATTATTTTCGTTTTTTCTTCTTAGCCCTCTTCATTTCTTTCTTTTCCTTCTTCTTTTCTTGCCTCCTTTTCTTTCTCTCTTCCTCCTTCCTCCTCCTCTCCACCGCTTCTTCTTCCTCCTCCTTTTCTTCCTTCCTCCTCCACCTCCACCTCTTTTACCTCTCCTCTTCCTCCACCTCTTCTCCTTCTTCTTCCCCTTCTTCCAAAGGTGGTTTTGGTGGGGAGTCGTTTGGGGTCTCGTCGTCGTCTTCGTCTTCGTCGTCGTCGTCATCGTCGTCGTCATCGTCGTCGTGGGTCGTTTTCGAGACGCGGCCGACGGGTCGATTACGGTGTCTGTTTTTGCGCCCTCGCTCCGTCTCTCCTTTATTATTTTCTCGTATATTTGTCCTTCTTCCTCTCTCTCCCTCTCCTACCTCTCCCTTTCCCTCTCCCTCCCTCCCTTCTTTCCTTCCTTCCTCTCTCCTCCCACTCTTCACCCGTTATCTCCCTCTCTCTCCTTCTCTCTCCTCACCCCCCCATCCCTTCAAACCTCGGCGGAGAAAGAAGTCCGGGTGTCACGACGGTGGCCGCTGAGGAGGAGGAGGAGGAGGAGGAGGAGGAAAGGGAGTAGGTGGAGGAAAGGGAGTAGGTGGAGGAAAGGGAGTAGGTGGAGGAAAGGGAGTAGGTGGAGGAAAGGGAGTAGGTGGAGGAAAGGGAGTAGGTGGAGGAAAGGGAGTAGGTGGAGGAAAGGGAGTAGGTGGAGGAAAGGGAGTAGGAGGAGGAGGAGGAGGAGGGAGGAGGAGGAGGAGGAGGAGGAGGCGGAGTAGGAGGAGAGGAGGAGGAGGAGGCAGCAGCAGCTCGAATTACCCTATCGAGCTTTGCCGCGGTTGAGTAAATGAAAAGGAAAAGAAAAAAAAAAGTGGAGGAGGAGGAGACGAAGGAGGAGGAGAAGAAGAGGAAGAAGAAACGAGGAAATGGGAAAAGGCGATGGAGAAATATAATAATAATGATGATAAGAAAAAAAAGAGCATTAAAAACCTCGGTAGGGAGATGGCGGTGAAAGGGAGAGGAGTAGGATGGGGTTTGGATGAGAAGACGAAGGAGAGGGAAAGGATAGAGAGAAGGAGAGGGAGAGAATAGAGAGAGATAAAAAGGAGATTGTGGTTGCTGTTGGGTTTTGGCGTTGAGAGAGAGAGAGAGAGAGAGAGAGAGAGAGAGAGAGAGAGAGAGAGAGAGAGAGAGAGAGAGAGAGAGAAAGAAAGAAAGAAAGAAAGAAAGAAAGAGAAACCTCCTCCTCCTCTTCTTTCTCTTCCCTCTCCTTCTCCTTCTTCTCCTTCTTCTTCTCCTTTTTTACTCAGTTGATTTATTGACCCCTTTGCTATTCCGTTCTTGATTTTCAGAACTAGGTCATTTCTTTCTTTTCATTTTCTCTATCTTCCCTTCTAATCTAGATTTCCAATCTGGATTTTCGTGGGTGAAAGTAATGGGCAGTAAAAGAGAGAAATAAGGAGAGGAAGAGGAAATAAAGGAGGAGAGAGAGCTAGGGACAGACACAGGACAGACAGATAGATGGACAAAGAGACAGAGACAGACAGACAGACAGACAGACAGACAGATAGATGGACAAAGAGACGGAGACAGACAGAGACAGACTGAAAGAAATAAGAAAATAGGGGGTAAGGAGTTAGGATGGTGGTCGTAAAGAATGTTTTAAGGGTTGTGAAAGGGAGAGGGCGTACTTTAGGGAGGTGAAGAAGGGGGGGAGGAGCGGGGAGGGAGGGAAGATGGGAGGGGAGGGGAAGAGGTGAGGGGCGACGGGGAGGGGGGAAGAGGTGAGGGGCGACGGGGAGGGGGAGAGGTGAGGCGAGACAGCGAGGGGAAGAGGTGAGGGGAGACGGGGAGGGGAAGAGGTGAGGGGAGACAGCGAGGGGAAGAGGTGAGGGGAGACGGGGAGGGAAAGAGGTGAGGGGAGACAGGGAGGGGGAGAGGTGAGGGGAGACGGGGAGGGGAAGAGGTGAGGGGAGACGGGGAGGCGAAGAGGTGAGGGGAGACGGGGGGGGGGAAGAGATGAGGGGAGACAGGGAGGGGAAGAAGTGAGAGGAGACAGCGAGGGGAAGAGGTGAGGGGAGACGGGGAGGGGAAGAGGTGAGGGGAGACAGCGAGGGGAAGAGGTGAGGGGAGACGGGGAGGGGAAGAGGTGAGGGGAGACAGCGAGGGGAAAAGAGGTGAGGGGAGACGGGGAGGAGGGGGAGGGGGTAACGGGTAAAGGGTAAGATAAAGGTATAGCAAGATTTATTTTTTTTCCCCCATAAGGTCGCGGACTTAGGAAGATTGCAACTGCGAAAGGACCCTCAGAGGGAGGCTTACGAAATCGTGTTTGTGACGTGTATGTGTCTGGCGGTTAGGATGACTTGAGTATTCGGTGACACTCGGCGGGAGGAGAAGGGTCAAGGGCCAGTGTGACCAAGGGGGGGGGGGCAGGGGCGGCGGCGGCTTCTTCTTTTTCTTCGGTGGCGTTTCGAGCCCGAGTGCGCAAGATTAACGCCTCCGCTGCTTTATTGTCGTCGCTGGCTTGGCTTTGCTCCCCAAGTCCGTGTTTTTTTTTTTTTTTTCTACTTCTGGATCTGCTATTTCTCCCCACGTCCGTGTGGTTGTTTCTTCTTTTTTTTTTATTTTTTATTTTTTATTTTTGTTATTCTACTTCTGGATCTGCTACTTCGCATCCACTTGCTCCTCCTCCTGGTGCTGCTGCTCTTCCTTCTCCTCCTTCTTCTTCCTCCACCCCCTTCTTGTTCCCCCTCCCCCTTCCCTTCTTCTTCTTCTTCTTCTTCTTCTTCTTTTTCTTTTTCTTTTTCTTTTTGTTTTTCTTTTTCTATTTCTTTTTCTTCTTCTTCTTCTTCTTCTTCTTCTTCTTCTTCTTCTTTTTCTTCTTCTTCTTCTTCTTCTTCTTCTTCTTCTTCTTCTTCCCTCCTCCTCTCCTCTCCTCCTCCTCCTCCTCCTCCTCCTTCTCCTCCTTTCCCCCCCTCTCCCTCCTCCCCTCCCCCTCCCCCACCTCCTCCACCATCACCTTACACCACCACCCCCTCCGCCTCCCCCCTCCATACCATGCGTTGCAAAAAATGTCTCCCTCGCCCGGTGTCACGCCCATCCCCCTCGTAACGCCACAGTCACGCCGCCCGCCCCGCGCCCGCGATGTGACGGGCGTTGCGGAAAATGTTACGAACATACTCCTCCCCTTCTCAGCTTTCCCCTCCCTCTCTCTTTCTCTCTCTCTCTCTCTCTCTCTATCTCTCTCTTTCTCTTTCTCTTTCTCTTTCTCTTTCTCTTTCTCTTTCTCTTTCTCTCTCTCTCTCTCTCTCTCTCTCTCTCTCTCTCTCTCTCTCTCTCTCTCTCTCTCTCTCTCTCTCTCTCTCTCTCTCTCTTCCCCGTCCCCTTGTCGTCTTTCGTTGTTCCATCCGTCGCTTTCTCTCTCTCCCTTTCCCCTCATGTTCCTCTTCCACCCCCTTTTATCATCCCTTCTGTCCCTTTTCCTCTTCCTCTCTTTCTTCATTCCCTCTGCCCCCTCTCCTCTTCCTCTTCTTCTTCATCCCTTCTGTCCCCTCTCCTCTACCTCTCCTTCTTCATCCCTTTTGTCCCCTCTTCATCTATCCTTTTTTTCATGCGCTTTTCTTCCTTTCGTCTTCTCCCCCTTTCCCTTCCCTCGCAATACGCTACTTTCTCTCCCCTCTTTCCTCTTCACCCCTTCCATACTCTTCTCTTCTCCCATCTCTCCCTTCTTCTATCCCATCTTCCCCTCTCCTTACCTCCCCCTTCACCCTCATCCCCTCACCCCTCCCTCCACTCCCCTTCCCCCTCCACCTCCATCGCCCTTCACTCCCTTCCCCTCTCCTTACCTCCCCCTTCACCCCCATCCCCCTTCACCCTTCCCCTCACCCCCCTTCACCCTTCCCCTTCACCCTTCCCCTTCACCCTTCCCCTCACCCCCCTCACCCCATCCCCCCGCCCCCCATCAGCATGCTCGTTATACAAAGGCTCCGTGACGTGTCCTGGGACGCCGCGTTGGGGGCTCGGGGGGGAGGGTCAAGGAGCAGGATTTTCCCTCGTAGGATCTTCATGGGTGGAGGGGTGGGGGGTGGGGGTGGATGGTGGGGGAGGGGGGGAGCGAAAGGAGGGGGAGTGATGGGCGAGGGAGGATTGGGAGAAAAGGGCGTGGGTGTGTGGCGGGGGAAGGGGAGGGGAGCGGGCGAAAGGAGGGGAGGAGAAAGGATGGGAGGGAGGGAGGGACGGAGGGACGGAGAGTGATGGGAGGGGGGAAAGAGGGTGTTCCTGGACGGGTAGGGGAAAGAGGGCGAATGGGGGAGGAAGGTATTCCTGGGTGGATGGGTGGGGGGACGAAGGATGGAGGGGAATAGGTAAGGGGCGAGGGAGGGAAGGGAGGACGGTGCAGGGAGGGAGGGAAGGGAGGGAGGCGAAAGCCGAGAGAGAGAGAGGAAGAGAAGAAATGATGGGGGTGGGGGAGCGAAGGGGGGAGGAGGTGGGGGAGGGGATAGAAATCAGAAATCATAATAGTATTTGAAGAGATTAGGCGGCGGAAAATCCATTTCATTTATCCATCTTAACTGTCGCTTCTTTTCGGCCGAATTTTGTTCATTTATTCATTCTTTTTTTATTTTCTTCAATTTTTTTTCGTTTCTCTCATTTTTCTTTTCTTTTCTCCGTTATTCCTTTTTTATTTTCTTCGTTTTTTTCCTTTTCTTTCCTCTGTTTTCCTTCCTAATTCCCTTTTTTTTGTCTACAAGCACTAAGGATTTTTTTCTTCGTTTTTCATAATTCTTTCCTCTGTTTTCCTATCCTCATTATTCCCCCTTTTTTTTTGTCTACAAGCACCAAGGAGCTTATTATTTTCTTCCTTTTTTTCATTTCTTTTCTTTCCTCATTATTCCCTTTTTTTGCCCAGAAGCACTAAGTTTTTTTTTCTGCGTTTTTTTTTTCATTTATTTTCTTTCCTCATTATTCCCTTTTTTTTTGTCCACAAGCACTAAGGATTTGTTTATTTTCTTCCTTTTTTTCATTTCTTTTCTTTCCTCATTATTCCCTTTTTTGTCTACAAGCACTAAGGAACATTTTTATATATTTTTTTTTTTTTTTTTTTACATTTCTTTCCTCTCTTTTCCTTCCTCATTATTCCCTTTTTTTCGGTCCACAAGCACTAAGGGAAAGGCAGTCAAAACTCTTCTTCTTCTCCTTATTATCTTAAACTCGAGGCTAAGAATTCCCTCGGCATCATTAATAGCGTCAAGGGCGATTTTTAAATTCAGTTTTTATGGCTTTTTTTTTTTTTTTTTTTTTTTTTTTTTTTTTTTTTTAGAATTTGAATTGTGGAGAAGAGGAAGAGAGAGGGAGAGGAGGAGGGTGAGGAAAGAGGGAGGAGGAGGACTTGGAAAGTGGGGAGAAGGGGGAGGAAGGGGAATGAATGAGAGGAGGAGGAGGAGGAGGAGGAGGAGGACTAGGAAAGTAGGGAGAAGGGGGAGGAAAGAGGAGGAGGAGGACTTGGAAAGTGGGAAGAAAGGGAAGGAAAGAGAGAGATGGAGGAGGAGGAGGAAAAGGACTAGGATCGTGGGAAGAAAGGGGAGGGAGGAAAGAGAGAAATGGAGGAGGAGGACTAGGAAAGTGGGAGGAAGGGGAAGGAAAGAAAGAGGAGGAGGAGGAGAAAAGTGTGGGGGGAAGGGGAAATGAAAGAGAGAGGGAGGAGGAAGAGGAGGAGAAAAGTGGGGGGGGGGGGAGGGGGAGAAAGGAGGAAAGTAGAAAGTACTAGGCTGGAGGAAGGAGAGCAATGTGAGGCAAGGAAAATGAGGAGAAAGAGAAAGCGGCCGAGAAATGCAAACAATTAGGAATGAAGGTGAATGAGCGAAGACGAGAGGAGGAAATTAGATAAATTGATACGAAAGTGGGCAAGAAAAATAGGAAGGAAAATTATTATATAGATGAATATAGCACGTATTGGATTGGATGAGTTGCAGAGATGAGGGAAAATGAGTAATGAGGAAAAATGAGGAAGGACGAAGTGATCATGAGTTTAGGGGTTCGTGTGAGTAAGACTATGTGAGTAAGTAAAGATGCACTTGAGATAGTGAGGAAAGGTGTACGTGAGTGTATGAGTAAGGGGTATGTGAGTGGCTGAGTAAGGATGTATGTGAAGGAATGAGTAAATGAGTGAGAGAGTAAGTGTGCCTGCCAGTGGCTGAGAATGTGAGAGTGAATGAGGGAAATGAGAGTGTATTTGTGAGTGAGAGCGCAAGGTTGTACGTGAGGAAGGGCGTGAGTCAGTCCATGGGGACGCGTGAGGATGAAGGATGAACCCATGGGAGAATGAGGTAGGAAGTGAAGGTGTTAAGCCTGGGAGACTGAGAGTGAGGGAGGCAGTGAGGTGAGACTGAGAGTGAGGGAGACAGTGAGGGTTTACGCCAGTGAGAAGGTGAGACCGAGAGTGAGAGAGGCAGTGAGAATGTGAGACTGAGAGTGAGGGAGGAAATGAGAGTGTACGCCAGTGAGAAGGTGAGTCTGAGAGTGAGGGAGGCAGTGAGAAGGTGAGACTGAGAGTGAGGGAAGCAGTGAGGGTTTACGCCAGTCAGAAGGTGAGTCTGAGAGTGAGGGAGGCAGTGAGAAGGTGAGACCGAGAGTGAGGGAGGCAGGGAGAAGGTGAGACCGAGAGTGAGGGAGGCAGTGAGGGTTTACGCCAGTGAGAAGGTGAGTCTGAGAGTGAGGGAGGCAGTGAGAAGGTGAGACCGAGAGTGAGGGAGGCAGTGAGAAGGTGAGACCGAGAGTGAGGGAGGCAGTGAGGGTGTAGTGAGGGCGCGCGAAGGGTGGACAGGTGCAGACAAAGAGCATGAGGTGGGATGGACGAGCCAGCCAGCCATCCAGTGAGAGCCGTGCGGGTTATGGTAATGGGCGTGGGATGGAGGCAGAAGGAGAGACAGACAGACAGACAGACAAATAGATAGATGGAGACAGGCTAATGAATAAGAGACAGACAAATAGATGGACGGAGGCAGAGAATACATAGACGGAGACAGAGAATAGAGAGATGGAGACGGAAAATAGATAGACGGAGACAGAGAATAGAGAGATGGAGACGGAAAATAGATAGATGGAGACGGAAAATAGATAGACGGAGACAGAGAATAGATAGATGGAGACAGAGAATAGATAGACGGAGACAGATAATAGATAGACGGAGACAGAGAATAGATAGACGGAGACGGAAAATAGATAGACGGAGACATAAGATAGATAGACGGAGACAGACAGATGAAATAGACGGAGACAGACAAATAGAAGAGCAGACAGATGAAATAGAAGAGCAGATAGATGAAATAGACGGACAGACAGAGACAGACAGACAGACAGACACGGGGCCGGCGAGGGTACGTGCATGTTTGGCATTGTCAGTGCGCGTTTGTGCGTGCGTGCGTGCGTGCGTGCGCGTGCATGAGAGATTATGAATGACACACTTCACGGCGCCGTGTATTCCCCGGCGAGGATGGATGTGTGTAGCTCCGGGGCACCGTCCAGTCGCCATTCCTCCTCCCTTTCTCCTCCTCTTCTCTCCTTTTCTTCTTCCCCCTTTTCTCCTTTTCTGCTTCTACTTTTCTCCCTTTCTGCTTCTCCTTTTCACCTTTTCTCCTTTTCTGCTTCTCCTTTTCTGCTTCTCCTTTTCTCCTGTTCTGCTTCTCCTTTTCTCCTTTTCTGCCTCTTCCTCTCTTCGTCTCTCC
>NW_027213440.1:92500-95000 GCF_042767895.1 Penaeus vannamei | reverse complement strand
GAAGAACAGCGCGCGTTTTAGGAGCCGGAAGATGGCGCCAGAGAGGAGGAGGTGGGGGGGGTAAGGGAGGAGGGCGGTCGGGGAAGAGGGAGAGGCGGAGGAGAGGAGAGTCTACCCGTCTACGAGTTGTTTGTTTGTTTGTTTCTTGTTCGTCGTGGCGGAGGCGAGGGAGGATCGGGCGAGGGGCGTTCGAAATGGTAGGAATGTAGTTCAGGGGCGCGTTCGAAGGCGGCGGGAAGGAGGGGGAAGGAGGAAGGAGGAAGGAACGGGAGGGAAGGGAAGGAGGAAGGAGGAAGGAACGGGAGGGGGCTTGAAGGAGGAAGGAGGAAGGAACGGGAGGGGGCTTGAAGGAGGAAGGAGGAAGGAACAGGAGGGGAAAGGAAGGAGGAAGGAACGGGAGGGAAGGGAAGGAGGAAGGAGAAAGGAACGGGAGGGGAAGGGAAGGAGGAAGGAGGAAGGAACGGGAGGGGAAGGGAAGGAGGAAGGAACGGGAGGGAAGGGAAGGAGGAGGGAGGAAGGACAGGGGGGGGAAGGGAAGGAGGAAGGAACGGGGGGGGAAGGGAAGGAGGAAGGAACGGGAGGGGAAGGGAAGGAGGAAGGAGCAAGGAACGGGAGGGGAAGGGAAGGAGGAAGGAGAAAGGAACGGGAGGGGAAGGGAAGGAGGAAGGAGGAAGGAACAGGAGGGGAAGAAGGGAAGGAGGAAGGAACAGGAGGGAAGGGAAGGAGGAAGGAGGAAGGAACGGAAGGGGAAGGGAAGGAGGAAGCAACGGGAGGGGAAGGGAAGGAGGAAGGAGGAAGGAATGGGAGGGGAAAGGAAGGAGGAAGGAACGGGAGGGGGAAAGAAGGAAAAGGGGAGAGGAGGGGGGGGGGAAGGGCCGGGGAGGGTATTTACAAACTTTCTTGTAGTCGTCACCAAGGATACGGATAGGATGCGATATATATACATAGAGTGAGTGTGTGTGTGTGTGTGTGTGTGTGTGTGTGTGTGTGTGTGTGTGTGTGTGTGTGTGTGTGTGTGTGTGTGTGTGTGTGTGTGTGTGTGTGTGTGTGTGTGTGTCTGTGTCTGTCTGTCTGTCTGTCTGTCTGTGTCTGTGTACTTAAGTGCGCGCGTAAGTGAATGTAAAAGTAAATATGAATGTTCGTATGTATGCGTATGTGTGTGTACATACGCGTATATGCTTATACATGTTTTGTGTGCGTGCGTGCGTGTGCGTCGAAGATCTATCCTGTGTACTTCGGTGTCGTGTCCACGTCACTGCAACCACCTTCCGAAAACCAGTAACATAACCATCTCCACCATCCTCTGTAGGCCTGCCTCTCGTTAACCGCAGGCAGTGAGGTTGCAAGTCTGAACAACAACAAAAAGCAAACAATCGGAACGGCAGAGAAAGTAACCGCAGCCAGGGCCAGTTCGGGGGACGCTGTCACACCACGATAAGGGAGGCGGGCGTAATGGCGTCCATTTTTACATTAGATAAGCTTTGGGAGAGGGAGAGGAAGAGAAGAACAGGGGGAAGGAAGGAGAGGGAGAGGAAAAGAGGAAGAGGAGAAGGAGAGGGAGAGGAAAAGAGGAACGAGGAGGAGAGGGAGAGGAGCAGAGTAACAGTGGAAGGAGAGGGAGAGGAAAAGAGGGACAGGGAAAGGAGAGGGACAGGAGCAGAGTAACAAGGGAAGGAGAAGGAGAGGAGAAGGGGAACAGGGAAAGAAAGGGAGAGGAAAAGAGAAACGAGGAGAGGGAGAAGAAAAGAGGAACAGGCAAAGGAGAGGGAGAGGAGAAGGGGAACAGGGAAAGAGAGGGAGAAAGGGAGAGAAAGAAAGAGAGAGAGAGGGGAGTAGAAAGGGTGGGGTTACAACGAAGGGGACGAAAAATAAGAGGAAAGTAAGGGAGTACGATCACTCTCATGTCGGGAATTCGTAGCACTCAGAGGAAGAAGGAAAGTAGGAAGAGATGATAAAGCAAAGAGAGAATAAAAAGAAAAAGAAGAAAAAGTCTCATGTGATAGCGTGGGGCCACCCGAGGGTTCGTTGTGGGAGATACGAGCTACAGATAAGGGGCAATTGCGTCAAAACAAGGAAGAGAGGTGCTGTGACACGTGCATGTACCGGCCACGTGGATTCACCCAATACGCGTGGCAGTAAGTCAGGAAATGGGACATACAGATAGACAAATAGATAGATAGGTAGATAAATAGATAGACAGATAGATAAGTAGATAGACAGGCAGACAGACATAGACAGACAGACCGATAGACCGATAGATAGATAGGTAGATGAATAGATAGACAGATAGGTAGTTAGAGAGGCAGACAGACAGACAGACAGATTCACACCATGGAATCGGCATCGCGTATTCACCGAATGGCATACATATGCGCGCATTGCGAGTGTGTTTACGCGTACATCCATATGCTTTGCAGCGCGCGTACCCAACAGGGCTCCTCGTCAGACTTCTCATTGATAAACATCGATACCTTTGCTTGAATAGGGAATAAAACCGCGG
>NW_027213440.1:70000-90000 GCF_042767895.1 Penaeus vannamei | reverse complement strand
GGGGGGGCGGGGAGTCCGGGGGTTAGCTGTTCATACCTGTAGATGGCGCGCGTCGTGTGTTTGTGTGTACTTGTTTGCTGTTTGTTTGTTTTTTTGTTTGTTAAAGAGAGCCAGGTGGATTTAAAGGTTATATGACTGATTTATATGTCTCACGGGAGCCACTGTTCATCGTGAGAGTATAGTGAGAATAAGAATAATGAAAAATGGTGGATATTACCTTTATTCGAGTATTTTCCCATTATTCAGGTTTAACCTAATTATCATATTCATAATTCATCTTCTCATTCCAACCCCCAGCGGCTTTCGGAAAGTGAGACGAATATTATAAAAGCGAATTATTGTTCTTGCTATTATCATATCTACATTTTTATTATCGTCATTATCTCCCCTTCTCTCTCTCTCTCTTTTTCCTTTGGCTTGTTCTTCGTTCCCCTTTCATTTTCTTTCCATTCGCCTTTCTCCCCTTCTCTCCTCGTGTTTTCTTTCGCTCCCCTCCCCTTCTTCTCGTTTGTAGCCTTTTCCTGCGTTGCTTCTCTCTTCCATTCCATCCCTTTCCATCTTATCGTTTCATGTCCCTCTTCCCTTTCCCTTTTCACGTCCCTGTGTCCTTTCTCTTACCTTCGTTTCCCCTTTGGTGTTTCGTGTTTCCTTCTTTTCCTTTGCTTTCTTTCACCATTTCTTTTCCTTTCTTTCCATTCCATTTCGTCTTTCCCCATCCCTGTCCCTTGTCCTCTCCCTCTCCTTTGCACTTTCTTTCTCCCACTCCCTCTCCTTTTCCCTTCCATTTCTCTTTTCCTTTCCCATTCACCTTTTCCCTTTTCCTCTCTCACTTACCTTTTCCTTTTCCTTTCTCACTCACCTTTTCCCTTTTCCTTTCTCACTCACTTTTTCCTTTTCCTTTCCTCTCCTTATGCGATAGTAATGATTTGTCGATTCTTCCGCCTTCTCTTCCCTTTTCCCTTCGTACTCTTGTTCATCGCCATTCCCTTCTCTTCCCTTTCTTTACCTCTGCATTGCCTTCCACTTCTCCCCTTCTGCTTCCTCATCCCTATCCCAGTTCCCCATTCCTCCCCTCCCCCCTCCCCCCTCCCACCTTCGCAAGTCAAGCCCCACGATCTCCTTCGGTGGCTTTGCATTCTCTCCGCCCTCTACCCTCCGCTCTCTGTCCCTCCACCCCTTCACCCTCTAGCCTCCGGTCTATGTCCCTCTTCCCTCCGTCCCTCCGCCCCTTCACCCTCTACCCTCCGCCCCTTCACCTTCTACCCTCCGCCCATCTGTCCCCTCACACCCCTCTGTCCCTCTGTCTCTCTGCCCCTCTACTCTCCACCCTCCACCCCTCTGTCCCTCTTCCCACCGTCCCTCCACCCCTTCACCCTCTATCCTCCGCCCCCCTACTCTCCGCTCTGTGTCCCTCTTCCCTCCACCCCTTCACCCTCTTCCCTCCACCCCTCTACCCTCCGCTCTCTGTCCTTCTTCCCTCCGTCCCTCCACCCTCTTCCCTCTTCCCTCTTCCCTTCACCCCTCTACCCTTCGCTCCTTCGCCCCTTCGCCTTCTCCTCCTCCTCCTCCTCCTCCTCCGGCGCTGCGCTCCCAAGGTCGCCCAACAAAGCCCCCGCTGAAGGCCTGGTCGCCCGCTTTGTTGTGCCAGTCAATCATTCAATTAGTACGCGACGGCCGCGGCCACCGCTCTCGCTCTGCTCCGCGTCGGGGGTACTACTGCTGCTGCTGCTACTATTACTACTACTACTACTACTGCTGCTACTGTTGCTGCTGTTGCTACTATTGTTATTGTTGCTGCTCCTGTTGCTGTTGAAACGACCACGGGTGTTGGTTGTTACTACTACTGCCGCTGCTACTTCTGTTGCTGCTACTACTGTTATTACTACTGCTGCTGCTACTGCCACTACTACTACTGCTACTGTTGCTACTGTTGTTATTGTTGCTGTTGAAACGACCACTGGTGTTGGTTGTTACTACTGCTGCTACTTCTTCTGCTGCTGCTACTTCTATTATTACTACTGCTGATGCTACTACTACTACTACTACTACTACTACTACTGCTGCTGCTGCTGCTGCTGCTGCTGCTGCTGCTGCTACTACTACTGCTGCTACTGTTGCTACTGTTGTTATTGTTGCTGCTACTGTTGCTGTTGAAACGACCACTGGTGTTGGTTGTTGCTACTACTGCTGCTGCTACTACTACTACTACTACTACTACTTCTACTACTACTACTACTACTGCTGCTGCTGCTGCTACTACTACTACTACTGTTGCTACTGTTGTTATTGTTGCTCCTGTTGCTGTTGAAACGACCACTGGTGTTGGTTGTTGCTACTACTGCTGCTACTTCTTCTTCTGTTGCTGCTGCTGCCGCTGCTGCTACTGCTGCTGCTGCTGCTGCTGCTGCTGCTGCTGCTGCTGCTGCTGCTGTTACTGCTGCTCGCTGCTACTGCTGCTGCTGCTGCTGCTGCTGCTGCTACGCTGCTGCTGCTACTGCGTCTGCTGCTGCTGCCGTTGCTGCTGTTGTTGCTACTACTACTGCTGCTGCTGCTGCTACTGCCGCTGCTGCTGCTGCTGCTGCTGCGCTGCACTGCTGCTACTGCTGCTGCTACTGTTGCTACTATTGTTATTGTTGCTTCTCCTGTTGCTGTTAAAACGACCACTGGTGTTGGTTGTTACTACTACTGCTGCTGCTGCTGCTACTATTAGTACTACTGCTGCTGCTACGACTTCTACTACTACTACTACTACTACTACTACTACTACTACTATTACTGCTGCTGCTGCTATTGCTGCTACTGATGTTACCACTATTATTAATATCACTACTACTATGCTTTTGCTATTACCCCTACTATTACTATTACAAGTATTACTACTCCTACTGCTGCTATTATTACTCTTTTATATTGCTCTCACAACTGTTGTTGACTTGCGTCGCAGCGATTGCCATTTCAGTCGCAATTGCCATTAACGCAAACGCACGCGCGCGCCCGCCAATATCCGTGCGCGTGGCGAGCCTTGATAATAAACGAAATTAAAACTCCATCATGGGGATTCGGAAAGCTTTTTTTTTTTTTTTTTTGGCGTCGGCGATCCCCTCCTGATCCGGGACTCTGCGATCGGGAGTCCCGTTCTCGCGCTTCGGGGGTTTCGGGGTTTCGGTTCTCTCTCTCTGCGCGTGCGTGTTTGTGTGTGTCTGTCATCCATCCCGATTCTCTTGGCGTTTCCTTGCGAGCCGGGCTTATTATTTTTTATTATTATTATTATTATTTTTTTTTTTTTTTGGTGTTTTATTTGTTTGTGTTTTTTATTTTTTTAATTTTTTTTTCGTTTTTTGGTTTGTTATGTGTTTGTGTGTTTGAGTTGTCCTTTATTATGTATTTTGTTTTGTGTGTGTGTGTGTGTGTGTGTGTGTGTGTGTGTGTGTGTGTGTGTGTGTTTGTTCTTATCGTCTTATAAGAGCGCCTCCCGGGTGGGGGGGAGAGGAGGGGTATGTGTGATAACCTTCGGATACAGCCGCGTGTGTCATCGTTTCTCTCTCTCTCTCTCTCTCTCTCTCTCTCTCTCTCTCTCTCTCTCTCTCTCTCTCTCTCTCTCTCTCTCTCTCTCTCTCTCTCTCTCTCTCTCTCTTTCCTTCTTTCTCTCCCTCTCACCCACCCAGCTACTCCTTAATCTTCCATTATCTCTATTCCTTTGCCTTTTTGCCCCCCCTCCCCGTCCCTTCGTCCTAACACCCCCCGTCTTTCCTGGCCAAGGAGGCGCTCGAGAAGTCCACGCCGTGTACGCGCTTCTGACCCACCATCCTTAGGAGTCGGCCAGTCGGTTTGGCCTTCCCGTGGCCCCCTCCTTGGCTCTCCTTGGCTCTCCTTGGCTTTTCTCCTTGGCTTTTCTCCTCCTCCTCTTCCTCGAGACGCCGCGTTTTCCTCCTCTTCCTCATCCCTCCCCTCCCTTCTCTTCATCCCTCCCTCCCTCCTTATCCCTCCTCCTCCTCCTCCTCCTCCTCCTCCTCTCCTCCCTCCTCCTCCTCCCTCATCCCACCTCCTCCTCCTCCTCCTCCTCCACACACCCCTTCCCGCTCCACCTCCTCCTCCTCCTCCTCCTCCTCCTCTCATCCTACTCCTACTCCTCTTCCTCCCTCTTCCTCCATCCTCCTCCCTCCTCCTCCCTCCCTCCTCCATCCTCATCCCTCCTTCTCCTCCTCTTCCTCCCTCCTCCTCTTCCTCCATCCTCATCCCTCCTCCTCTTCCCTCCTTCTCCTCCTCTTCCTCCATCCTCCTCCCTCCCTCCCTCCTCCTCCTCCTCCTCTTCCTCCCTCCTCCTACTCCTCTTCCTCCATTCTCTTCCCTCCCTCCCTCCCTCCCTCCTCCTCCTCTTCCTCCATCCTCATCCCTCCTCCTCGAGACGCCGCGTTTTCCTCCTGTTTATCTTCCCGTTTTCTTTTTCTTTTTAACCTTTGTTCTCGTTTTCGTCTCTCTTTTTCTCCTCCGTTTTTTGTTCTCTCTCTTTTTTATCACCATGACGGTCTCCCTTTTATCCTCCTCCTCCTTCTCTCTCCCTTTTCTGTCGCTTTCTTCCTTGTCTTGTTCTTTGCTCCCCCATTCACCTTTTCTTTTTCCCCCTCCTCCCTCTCTTCCTTGTCCTTGTTTATCTCCTCCTTCTCTTCTTCTCTTCCGTTTCTCAGCTTTCTCCTCCTCCTCATACCCTCTAGCGCGTGTTTTATTCATCTTTAATGCTTTCTTATTTTCTCTGGGTTTTCTCTCGCTTTTCCTCTTTCGCTGGGCGTTCCTCTCTCTCTCTTCTCTCTCTCTCTCTCTTTCTCTCTTTCTCTTTCTCCTCTCTCTTTCTCTTTCTCTTTCTCTTTCTCTTTCTCTTTCTCTTTCTCTTTCTCTTTCTCTTTCTCTCTCTCTCTCTCTCTCTCTCTCTCTCTCTCTCTCTCTCTCTCTCTCTCTCTCTCTCTCTCTCTCTCTCTCTCTCTCTCTTTTCTCACGCACTATCCTCCTGTGCCTTTGTTCCGCTGTTTGTTCTTTGTTCGTCTGTCCGTCTGCCCATTCGTTTGTTTTTGTTACTATTTATTTATTTTTTATTTATTTCTTTTTTGTTTTGCTGCTTCCTGCTTTGTTCTGTTGCTCACTCTGTTTGTTTTCCGTGTGGTTGTTAAAGTGTATTTTTTTTTTACTATTTGACTTATATATATATTTGTGCGTGCGGGCGTGCGGGCGTGCGTGGGGTATCTGCACCTATCTCTTTTTTCAATCATTATTATTAATTTTTATTTTTTAGTTATTTTATTTATTTTTTATTTATTTATTTATTATTTTTTACGGAATGTATTTTTTTTCGGGGGGTGGGGGGATGTTATTTATTTTATTTATTTTTTATTTATTTATTTATTCTTATTTTTTCTTTACGGAATGCATTTTTTTTCGGGGGGTGGGGGGGATGGGAGGGGGGGGACTACACATGCGCTAACACGTGCGCAGATATCTCTTTGGCATCTGCATCGTCGCATTGATTAATCACGGGAACATATGATTTATAGCCACGTTTTATCTTTTTTTCTCTCTCTCTCTCTTTTTTTTTTTTGTCTTAGTCTTTTAATTCCAGATAATTCTGCCGGGTCTTGATAAATGGTGTATTTTATATCCTTAATTATCGCTACTTTTTTTTTTCCGCCGATGGCAAATCTTGAAGGCGGTGTGGTGAGGTCGAGACGGTGTGGTGCGTGGCGTCACCATCGTCACCATCGTCATCATCACCACCACCACCATCACCATTGTCACACCCATTACCATCACCATCGCCGTCATCACCATTGTCACCACCACCACAACCACCATCACCATTGTCACCACCACCGCTACGTAACTTCTCTTTTGTCCCAACAAACGTGTCAAAAGTCACCACCACCATCGTTATCATCACCACCTCATCACCACCTCCGATAGATTCCCCGCCCAACCCATCTTCCCTTTTGCGAACTTAAGCCATCAAAGGTCAACCGGAAATCGATTTTTTTTTTTAAATTCTAATTCGCTTCTGGATCTTTTTTTTTTTTTCTAAATTCGCTTCTGGATCTTTCTGGATGTTTTTTTTTTTCTAAATTCGCTTCTGGATCTTTCTTTCTTTTTTTTTTTTCTAAATTCGCTTCTGGATCTTTCTGTTTTTTTTTTTTTTTTTTTTTTCTAAATTCGGTTCTGGATCTTTCCGGATCTTTCTTTCTGCGCCGGGGAGGATAATGGGATGGATCTCTGCCCTGGTGGAGTCTTGGCGCCGAGCTCGGATGGGCATGTGAGGGCGTGACCCGGGCGGCCGGTTCCGTGCCCCCGTGTTTGTTCCCGGGGCTCGGTGTCGGGGGTTCGTCTTTTTCGGGGATGGGGAGAGGGAGGGAGGGAGGGAGGGAGGGAGGGAGATAGGGAGAGAGGGAGGGAGGGGGGGAGATAGGGAGAGAGGGAGGAGGGTGAGAGAGAGAGAGAGAGAGAGAGAAGGAGGGATCCACGTCTATATGCATGCTTATACACCCCCAGTGTGCACATCCACATGCACGCGTATACTTTCACATGCACATGTACACATCCATATGTACGCTTTCGCATCCACATGCACATCCACATCCACACACACGCATCCACGCGGTCACGCACACGCAAAAACCTTCCAGATAAGCCAGATAAAGGTAGAAGAAGCAATATTAAAATAACTAATAATGGCGAAAAATAAGATACAAATTAAAAAAAGAAATAAAAACAAAATAGAAAATAAGAAGAAAGATAGTGACTGTGTGTGTGTGTGTGTGAGAGAGAGAGAGAGAAAGAGAGAGAGAGAGACAGACAGACAGAGAGAGAGAGAGAGAGAGAGAGAGAGAGAAAATGGAAAAGAGAGTGAAGGAAAAGAAGAAAGTTGTTTCTTGTTGTTGGGAAACTTGTTTATATTAACTGCGATCTGGGATGACCTTTGCCGAAGACTGTCTTTTTTCTTTTTCCTTTTTTTCTGTTCTTTGATTCGTTAAAAAATGGTGAGAGGGGTGGGAGAGAGAGGAGAGGGAGAGGGAGGGTGCGGAAGGAGAGAGGAAGTAGAAAGAATAAGAGAGAAAGAGGGAAGGAGGGGGGGGCAGGGAGGAAAAGGAGGGAACACCAGAGGGGAAGGGAGAAGAGAAAGAAAGTAGTAGATGAAAAAAATAGAAGAGATAGGGAGAGGGAAACTAGAGAGAGAGAGAGAGAGAGAGAGAGAGAGAGAGAGAGAGAGAGAGAGAGAGAGAGAGAGAGAGAGAGAGAAGGGAAGGGAAGAGAGAGGAGGGAGAGAGGGAAGGAGTTAGGAAGACAGAAATATATAGATAGAAAGAGAGAGTGAGAGAGGCGGGGAGGGGGAGAGAGAGAGAGAGAGAGAGAGAGAGAGAGAGAGAGAGAGAGAGAGAGAGAGAGAGAGAGAGAGAGAGAGAGGAAGATATATATGGCATCTCCATTTATATATATATTTATTTATTTTTTCTTCCCATTCTCTTGACTTTTTTTTATAGGAAAGACAGAAAACGGGATGGGAGGGAAGGAGGGGTAGGGGTTAGAGGGAACGAGGGGGGAGCGGGGGAAGGGGGTGGGGGGGTCGTGACGTATCGAGCGTCGTATCTCCGGGTCGTGATCCAGTGCTTCAGGTAATGGCGACTTTATGGCCATTAGTTGGGAGATTCGGCGATTCGGAGATTGGGGAGCTGGGGGTGGGGGTGGGGGTGGTGGGGGGGGAATATCGAGGGAGTTGCGTTCGGCAGTGGCGGCGGATACAGCAGCGGCTGGGGGTTGGGGGTGGGGTGGGGGGATTATCTGTTTCCCCCCCCCCCCCTTCCTCTTCCTCCTTTTCGCTCTATTCTTTCCTTTCGTCCTGTTGCTTGTCCTTCCCTCATCTGGGCGGTTGGGGGGTGGGGGTATCTGTCTCCCCTCCTCCTCTTCCTCCCCCCTTTTCGCTCTATCCTTTCCTTCGTTCTGTTGCTTGTCCTTCCCTCGTCTGGTTATTCTTTCTTTTTTTTATCCCTTTCGTTATCTCCTGATCTCTCGTTCGTCTTGTTACTCTTATTATCCTCGCCCTTATCCGCTCCTTCATCATCCACTTATCCTCTTCATCCTCTGATCCTGTCATCGTCTCATCCTATTCTCTCATTATCGCCTTATCCCTTAATCCTTTTCATGTCTTTGCCCCTCCTTTCTCGTTCTTATCCTTTCCTCATCCTTGTCCTAACCCTCTTCTCCTCTCTCCCTCTCCCCTCCTCTCTCTCTCTCTCTCTCTCTCTCTCTCTCTCTCTCTCTCTCTCTCTCTCTCTCTCTCTCTCTCTCTCTCTCTCTCTCTCTCTCTCTCTCCCTCTCCCTCTCTCCCTCCCTCCCTCCCTCCCTCCCTCCGTTTATCTCCATCACCCTTCCCCACCCCCATCCCTACCCCATCCCTGCTTTCCCATCTTCTCCTTCCCTACCCCCATCCCCAACCCCTTCCCATCCCTTCCCCCACCCCTCCCTACCCCATCTTCCCCACCCACCCCATCCCATCCCTACCCCATCTTCCCCACCCACCCCATCCCATCCCTTCCCCATCCCCATCCTCATCCCTACTCCACCCCCATCCCTACTCCACCCCATCCCTACCCCATCACTCACCATCTTCCCCACCCACCTCATCCCTACCTTCTTCCCCATCCCTTCCCCACCCCCATCCCTTCCCCACCCACCCCATCCCCGGAAGTACTGCGAGTCGCTTCCGCCCCGGGCGCCTCCGGGCTCCCCTGCTCGACGATGGCCACGACGACGGCGACGCAGCGGGCGATTCGGGGCCCGGCGTCGCTCGCTCGGCAAGGAGGCGGAGGCTCGTGCGCTCCGGGGCCCCGTTTTTGTTTCTTCTTTTTCTTCTTCTTTTTCTTTTGTTCTTTTTCTTGTTCTTGTTCTTGTTCTTTCTTCTTCTTGTTCTTCTTCTTCTTCTTCTTCTGCCCGTCTTCTGCAGATTTGTTTGCCTTGGCTTCGGTTGTGTGTGGTGCTTGTCTGAATCTCTCTCTCTCTCTCTCTCTCTCTCTCTCTCTCTCTCTCTCTCTCTCTCTCTCTCTCTCTCTCTCTCTCTCTCTCTCTCTCTCTTTCTCCCTCACTTTCCCATTCCCCCTTTCTCTCTTCCCCAACACCCCGCCACACACATACACACACGCGCGCGCGCACAAGCACGCACGCACACAAAGCGCCCACAGAAAGACGGTCGAGTAGGCAGGGAGTCGAGTTGCAACATCGCCTGAGGGCCTTGCTTTCTCCTTCTCCGTCTTCTTCTTTCGGGCTCGTCAATTGCAATCGATTAATTTCAACTCGTCCTCTCTGGAGGGACGGGTAGAAGGGAAGGCGTGGAGGGCGAAGTGGGTAGATGGAAGGGCGAGGGCGAGGGAGAGGGAGGGAGAGAGAGAGAGAGAGAGGGTGTGTGCGTGGGCTTGGGAGAGAGAGGAGAGGGAGAGAGAGAGAAAGGGTGGGTGGGAGGAGATGGAGAAAGGGGTGAGAAGGAGGGAAGGTGAAAGGAAAAGCAAGAGAGAGGGAGGGAAGGAAGGAGGGAAAGAGAGGGTGGGTGGGCGGGTGGAGGGAGAGAGGAGGAGGAGGAAGGGGTGAGAAGGAGGGAAGGAGGATGGAAGGAAAAGCAAGAGGGAGGGAAGAAGGAAGCGAATAAGTAAGAGGGAGACAGAAAGAGAGATCTGGAGAAGGAAAGGGTGTTGTCGTTTCGGGAGAATAGGGGCAGGGAAAGTAAAGATGCATGAGGGAGAGAGAAAGGGAACGTTAGAAAGAAGAAGGGAGAAGGGAGTATGAAGAAGAATAGTGTGTGAGGAAGGGAGAAAGTGAGGGAGACGGATGTATGAGGGAGGGAGAAAAGGAACTTTGAGGAGAACGATGTATGAGGAGGGAGAAAGGGAGTGTTGGAGACTGAGAGGTGAGGGAGAAGGGTAGATGAGGTTAGAATGAGGGAGAAGGGTGTATGAGGGAGGAGGAGGAGGAGTATAGAGAGAGGGAGAGGTGAGGGAGGAGGGTGTATGAGAGAGGGAGAGAGGTGAGGGAGGAGGTGTATGAGAGAGGGAGGAGGGTGTATGAGAAAGGGAGAGAGGTGAGGGAGGAGGGTGTATGAGAGAGGGAGAGAGGTGAGGGAGGAGGGTGTATGAAGAGGGAGAGAGGTGAGGGAGGGGTGTATGAGAGGGAGAGAGGTGAGGGAGGAGGGTGTATGAGAGAGGGAGAGGTGAGGGAGGAGGGTGTATGAGAGAGGGAGAGGTGAGGGAGGAGGGTGTATGAGAGAGGGAGAGGTGTGAGGAGGAGGGTGTATGAGAGAGGGAGAGAGGTGAGGGAGGGGGGTGTATGAGAGAGGGAGAGAGGTGAGGGAGGAGGGTGTATGAGAGAGGGAGAGAGGTGAGGGAGGAGGGTGTATGAGAGAGGGAGAGAGGTGAGGGAGGAGGGTGTATGAGAGAGGGAGAGAGGTGAGGGAGGAGGGTGTATGAGGGAGGGCGAAAGGGAGCGTTGGAGAGTGAGGGTAAGGATACCCTCATTAGCTTGCCACGCACTCCGGCCGCCCGCGTGTGTGTGTGCCTCCCGCCGCCGTCATCCGCAGATGTACTTTCCGGTCGGCTGGCTGGCTGGTTGGGGTTGGAGATTGGGGGATGGGGTCGGGATTGGAGATTGGGGAAGGTTGGAGGGGTTGGAGATTGGGGGATGGGGGATGGGGTTGTGATCCAGGGGTTGGGTGTCGGGGTTGGGGTTGGAGAATGGGGGATTGGGACAGGGGATCTGGGTTAGGGGTTGGGGTGGAGATGGGGACCTGTGTTGGGTCAGGGATTGGTTAGGAGTTGGATGTCAGGGTGGGAATTGGGGGGGGACCTGGGTTAGGGGTAGGGATTGGGTGTTGGGGTTGGGAACGTGGGTGTGGGGCTGGATGTCGGGGTAGGGACTGGGGGTTGGGATAGAGACTGTGGTTGGAGGTTTAGGGTTGATGGAGGTTGCTGATTAGGGGTTGGTGGTTTAGGGTTGTTGGGGTTGGTGCTGGTTGGAAGGTAGGGGTTAGAGTGCTGGGATGGTTTGGAAGTTGGGGATCGGGGTTGTGGGTGATGGTTGAAGATTGAAAGATCGAAAGTTAGAAGTTAGGGGCTGGGGGTTGGAGAATGATTGGGAGAGATTAGGGGGTAGTGGTTGGGGGTTGGGGAATGAATAGTGGGGATTGGGAGAGATTGGGGGGTTTGTAGGGCCGGGATTATCAGATATTGTTGATAATTAGGGTTTTAGGCTTGAGAAGTTGTAGGTTGGTTCAAGACTCGAATGCGGCAGAATGCAAAGGGCAATTTCTCTCTCTCTCTCTCTCTCTCTCCCTCTCTCTCTCTCTCTCTCTCTCTCTCTCTCTCTCTCTCTCTCTCTCTCTCTCTCTCTCTCTCTCTCTCTCTCTCTCTCTCTCTCTCTCTCTCTCTCTCTCTCTCTCTCTCTCTCTCTCTCTCCTCTCTCTCTCTCTCTCTCTCTCTCTCTCTCTCTCTCTCTCTCTCTCTCTCTCTCTCTCTCTCTCTCTCTCTCTCTCTCTCTCCCTCCTCCCTCCCTCCCTCCTCCTCCTCCCTCCCTCCCTCTTCCCTCCCTCCCTCCCCTCTCTCTCTCCCTCCCTCCCTCTTGCAGTTTGCCTTGCGACATTTCCCTCCCTTTTAGCTCCATTTACTCTCGACTCATTTAGTTATTTGCATTCCACTTGTTTAGGGGTGATGTCATCGCCCGTCAAGTGTACTCATCACTTAAACAGCGCGCGCCCCTCGCCCCCTCTCTCCCCCCTTTCCTTCCCTTCCTCCTCCTCCTCTTCCCTTTCTCCTTTTCTTTCATCCTCTTCCTTTTCTTTCATCCTCCTCCTTTTTCTTTCCTCCTCCTCTTACCCCCCTCCCCTTTTGTCTTTCTTTCCTACCTTCTCCTGCTCCCTTTCTTTCCTCCTTCCTCCTTTCTTCTCCCTTCTCCTCCTCCTCCTCCTCCCCCTCCCTTTTGTCTTTCTTTCCTCCTCCCTCCTCCCTTCTTCTCCCTTTCCTTCCTCCTCCTCCTCTTTCTTTCCCCCTACTCCTTTCTCTTTCCTTTTTTTTTCTCTTGATTGCTCCCTCTCCCTTTTCTCCTCTCCATTTCGCTTTCTCTCACCCCCTCCCCTCTTTCCTCTCCCGTTTACCTCTCGGTTATATTATTCTGTCTCTCTCTCTCTCTCTCTCTCTCTCTCTCTCTCTCTCTCTCTCTCTCTCTCTCTCTCTCTCTCTCTCTCTCTCTCGCTCTCTCTCGCTCTCTCTCTCTCTCTCTCTCTGTCTCTCTCTCTCTCTCTCTCTCTCTCTCTCTCTCTCTCTCTCTCTCTCTCTCTCTCTCTCACACACACACACACACACACACACACACACACACACACACACACACACACACACACACACACACACACACACACACACACACACACACACTTTTATTTTCTCCTCTTTTCCCTCCTCCCTCCTCTTTCCCATCTCCCCTCCCCCTCCCTCCCTCCTTGCCTTCCTTAGCCGAGCTTGAATGCATCATTTTCTGCCCCTTCAAAATGATCTTCCAAGAGCCTTTCTCTCTCTCTCTCTCTCTCTCTCTCTCTCTCTCTCTCTCTCTCTCTCTCTCTCTCTCTCTCTCTCTCTCTCTCTCTCTCCCTCTCTCTCTCTCTCTCTCTCTCTCTCTCTCTCTCTCTCTCTCTCTCTCTCTCTTTCTCTCTCTCTCCCCCTCTTTCCCTTCTCTTCAATTTCTCTCTTCCCCGTCCTCCCTCCCCCCTTTCTCTCTTCCCCCTCCCTCCAATTTTCTCTTCCCTCCCCTCCCTCTCTTTCCCTCTCCCCCTCTTCCCTCCCTTTCTCTCTTCCCCCTCCTCCCTCCCTCCGCTCCTCCCTCCTCCCTCCTCGCAAGGGGCTTCAATAACAGAGCATATTGCGTTCTCTTGTTTAACGGCCTTATTAAGAACAGTTGCGAAGGGCCAGTTTGTCGCGCGCTGACAGCGGCAACTCGCCCTTATGCTCCCCGCGCACAAGGGCCGAGAGTCGCGCGGCCTGTGCGTTACTCTAGGACTGTAAACATTAATTGAAATATGCTAATGAGGTAGAGAGCATGAAAGGAAAGTTGGTAATGCAGAATAATCAGCGCTTCCTCTCTCTCTATCTCTCTCTCTCGGCTCTTTATCTCTTTATATGTCTCTGTCTCTCCCTCTTTCCCTCTTTCCCTCTCTCGCCTTCCCTTTCCCTCTCTCTCTCCCTTCCTCTCTCCCTCTCTCTCCCTCCCTTCCTCTCTCCCTCCCCTTTCTCTCTGCCTCTCTCCCTCTCTCCCTCTCTCCCTCTCTTTCCAGTCTTGGAGCGAGACCTATTGTTTAGGCGGTCGAGGAGAGTAAGGAAGGAAGGAAGGAAGGAAGGAGGGAAAAGGAAAAGGGGAGTAAAGAAGGAGGGAGGGGGGAGAAAAAAGGAAGAAGGCAGAGGGAAAGAGGAAATAAAGATAATTTGGAATAAAGGAGGAGGGTGGAGGAAGAAGAAGGAAGTAAAAGAAGGAGGGTAGAGAGCAGTGAGAGAAGAGAATGGAGAGAAGGTAGATGGTAAGAGAAAGAGGTGATGAGAGAGAATGATATAAGAAGGCGAGGGGAAGAGCGAGAGACAAGATAAGGTATCAAAAGAGCAGTAAATGAGAAAGAGATATACCAAGAGGGATCATTCCATAAGGGTCAGGAGAAAGGGAGAAGGAGGAGGAAGAGATGCGTAGACGAAATAATAAAGATAAACAGTAAATATACCAAGAGGATGAAAAGAAATCAGAGTGTGATGAGTGAGAAGAGATGCGTAGACGAAATTAGATAAACAATAAAAAGGGTGAAAGAGAGAGAGAGAGAGAGAGATATCAGTGTGTGTGCGTGAGATAGATAGATAGAGAGAGAGAGAGAGATCAATGTGTGTGTGTGAGAGAGAGAGAGAGAAAGAAAGAGAAAGAGACCGAGAGAGAGAGAGAAAGAAAGAGAAAGAGACCGAGAGAGAGAGAGAAAGAAAGAAAGAGAAAGAGACACCGAGAGAGACACCAAAAGTCAGTATGAGGATCGGCGAGTATGCAGCAACGGCCAATATGTAACCGTTTCGAAGCTGCGAGGTTAGTGTGTCATCGCCTGCAATGGTCGCAGTAAAAGTTCTTCTCACGCCTGATATTTTCTGAGTCATGCTTAGTGTATGCGAGAGTGCGTGTGTGTGTGGGGGGGGTGAGAGTGAGTGTGTGAGAGAGTGAGAGAGAGTGTGGAGAGAGAGAGAGAGAGTGCGTGTGTGTGGGGGGGTGAGTGTGTGTGTGGGGGGGGGGTGAGTGTGTGTGTGTGGGGGGGGTGTGAGTGTGTGTGTGTGTGTGTGTGTGTGTGTGTGTGTGGTGTGTGTGTGTGTGTGTGCGTGTGTGTGGGTGTGCGTGTGGGCGTGTGTGTGTGTTCGTTCATGTGCGTGTATTCATGTGTGTGAGTGTGTTCGTTCATGTGCGTGTATTCATGTGCATGCGTATGTATATGTATATTTACATGTGCACGTGTAGTTGATATTGCGAAGAAAGGAAGAAAGGAAGGGGAAGCAAGGGAAAGGAAAGGAAGGGCAAGAAGAGAAGAGAAATGGAGAGGAGTGTTAGAAAGCTCATCAGAGATCGACCACATAACCAGCCACCAAATTGCTCCGCGCAGCTGTCCCACGTGTACAGATGTGCAACAAATAAGCTTATCGATACAGGCTTAGAATATATATATATACTCACGTATACGAACGCGCACGCACGCACACACACAGACAGACTCATACACACACATACTCACTCACACACACAAACACAAACACATACACATACACATACAAACACACACAAACACACATACGCCCACACACACACACGCCCAAAAACACACACACACGCCCACACACACACGCGGCCACACTCCCACACTCCCACACACGCCCACACTCCCACACGCCCACACACACAGCTTCCTGGACAACAGAAACAGGATAAAAAACGATAAAAAAAAAGAATAACAATAATGATGAATGATTAAGGGAATAAAAAGGCGGATGATTACGGAAAAGAGAGACGAGCAGGATAATGATGTATTAATAAATCTACCGCCGTAGGGGATGATAACATTAACCGTAAGAATAAAAGGCGAGAAGCTAGGGAAGAGGAAGGGTAGAAAGAGAAAGAGGAGGAGGAGAAGGAGGAGAAGATGGTGGTGGTGGTGGAGGAGGAGGAGATGGTGGAGGAGGAGAAGAAGGAGGAGGAAAGGGTGGGAGGTGGAGGTGGAGGGGGAGGAGGAGGAGAAGGAAGAAGGAGGAGGAAGAAGGGTGGGAATTGGAGGTGGAGGAGGAGGAGGAGGGATGATGGGGAGAAGAAGGAGGAGGGGGGAGGTGATGGTAGAAGGTGGAGGAGGGTGGGAGGTGGAGAGGAGGAGGAGGAGGGGGTGGAGGAGATGGAGGAGAGGCGGAGGTGGAGGAGGGTGGGAGGTGGAGGAGGAGGAGGAGGGGGGAGGTGGTGGAGAGGTGGAGGAGGGTGGAGGTGGAGGAGGAGGAGGAGGGGGTGGAGGAGATGGAGAGGCGGAGGTGGAGGAGGGTGGGAGGTGGAGGAGGAGGGTGGGAGGTGGAGGAGGAGGAGGAGGGGGAGGGTGGTGGTAGGGGTGGAGGAGGGTGGGAGGTGGAGAAGGAGGAGGGAGGGGGGGCTGGAGGAGATGAAGGAGGCGGAGGTGGAGGAGGAGAAAGAGGAGGAGGCGGAGGCGGTGGTGGTGGTGGAGGAGAAGGAGGAGAACAGGAGGTGGAGGAAGGATGGAGGATGGGATGAGAAGGAGGAGAAGGTGGTGGTGGTGGAGGAGGAGAAAGAGGAGGAGGTAGAGGTATTGATAAAGCAAACGGGGAGGGAAAAGAGGGAAGGAGGAGACGGCGGTAAGGGGCGTATTAGGGTCAGGATAAAGAAGTGCAGCGAGAGAAGGGGAATAAAGAGAGTGCGAGCGAGAGAATGGGAGAGAGGGAGTGGGAAATGAGAGAGACACGGAGACACGGATCGACGGGCGAGGGGACGGGGAGATAGACAGACACGCAGATAGATACAGACACATGCACACACGCACACGCACACGCACACGCACACCCACACGCACACACACACACACACACGTACACCCACACACACACACGACACACACACACACACACACACACACACACACACACACACACACACACACACACACACACACACACACACACACACACACACACACACACACACACACACAGACGGGCAGATCAGCAGACAGACAGACACAAGACGGACAGACAGACAGTCAAGAAAGACAGACAGAGTGCTAGTTAAAAAAATAATAGACAGTGGCAGAGGCCTGACGAGAAGAATGAGAATAAGTGTAAGAAGGAAAGAAGAATAAGAGAGAATAGGGTTTCGGAAAGGGAAATGACGAGGAAAGGGAGAGAAGAATGAGAATAAGCGTAAGAAGGAAATAAGAATAAGAATAAGAGAGAATAGGATTTCGGAAAGGGAAATGGCGAGGAAAAGGAGAGAAGAATGAGAATAAGTGTAAGAAGAAAAGAAGATAGAAGAATAAGAGAGAATAGGAATTCGGAAAGGGAAATAGCGAGGAAAAGGAGAGATGGGAGAGGAGGAGGAGGAGGAGGACGCCAGGATGGCTTGGGCGCGACCAGAGAGGCAGGATGAAATAAAGCTGCCAAGTGACGGCACCGAAGAAAAACTGGTGCGGAGGGAGGGAGGGAAGGAAGGAGGGAGGGAGGGAGGGAGGGAAATAATGAGGGAAGAGAGAATGGGGAGAGAGAAGGAAGGAGGGAATGAGGGAAGGAGTTCAGGAAGGAGGAGAGAGAAGGGGGAGGGAGGGAAAGAATGAGGAAGAGAGAAGGGAAGGAGGAAAAGAATGAGGGAAGAGAGAAGGGGAGGGAGAGAGGGAAGGAGGAAAAGAATGAGGGAAGAGAGAAGGGGGGTGGGAGGGAGAGGAGGGAAAGAATGAGGGTTGGAAGGAAAGAGAGAGAGAATGAGGGAAGAGGGAAGGAAGGAGAAAGAGAAGGGAGGGATAGAATGATGGTGGGAGGGAGAGAAAAGGGGAGGGAGAAAGAAGGAGAGAAAAAATGAGTAGGAGGGAGAGAGGGAAGGAAGGAGGGAAAGAATGAGGACGAAACGATGGGAGGGAGGGAATGAAGAGGGAAGAGGAGAAGGAAGGAGGGGGAGAATGAATGTGCGAGGGAGGGAAGGGCGAGGAAGAGAGAGGAAGAGTGGATACCCATAGCCATTGGCAAAAATAAAATGTTTCTATCTATCTATAGATAAATAAAGACGAACGCACTGATGCATGCAGTAATGGTATTAAGAAGAGAGAGAGAGAGAGAGAGAGAGAGAGAGTTATTAAAACTGAGAACGAAAATCAGTGAGAGTGAGAGCGAGAAAGTGAAGTGCGTGAGTAAGAGCGAGAGTGAGAATGAGAATGAAGAGAAGAATGAGAGAAGAGAGAGAGTGAGTGAGTGAGTAGGTGAGTGCAAGGGGGCATGGCTGGGAGTTAAGTGTAAGAAAGTTTTTTAATGATTATGAAAGACCCCGATTGGGAATGCACCGAAGCTCCTCACTAGGACAACAGCTGACTCACACCGATAATAATACAAGCAGTAATAATAGTAGCTCCGCAGCGGTTGCAGCAAAAGCAATTGCAAGCGCGAGTGCGTAGCGGAAGAACAGCGCTGCCAACATCGCGGCGAGAGAACGGAACGTAGAAGTGTATGGAAATTCAGGGTTGCCAACAGCGGCCCACGGGTGCGATCGTAGCAGGGACCTCCTCCCCCTCCCCCCTTCCTCCCCCACATCCCCCATCCCTCCTGCTCTTCCCCTTCCTCTTCCCCCTTCCCAGTCCCCCGTCCCCCTCCCCCGGACGGCGGGGCAAACAGCATGCCCCCCGCCCGGAATAAATCAATATGAAAGTTGACATTTATGCTAATTAAGCTTGCCGGGGGAATCTGGTCGGATCGGGGGGGGGGGGCTCCGTCTATGGCGATAAAGCGGTCCCTAATAAGAACGGGGAAGGACTGTAGCAACGAGGAGGAGGAGGAGAAGAGGGAAAAGAAGAGGGAGGGAGGAGAGGGAAAAGAAGAGGGAGGAGAGAGGGAGAAAGGAGAGGTATCGGCGCGGAGTGAGTTATCGGCGGAGGCACGTCGGGGCTTTGTTTACACGTGTTTGGCTCTATCATGATAATTCTCCTCAGCCGCACACGCACGTACACACCACGCACCTGTGCGCGCGCGATCACCTGACTCCGCGCTGCCACTTACCCCGGTCACGCTCGCCGCTTGCGCTCCTCCTCCTATTCTTGTTCTTGTTCTTGTTCTTGTTCTTGTTCTTGTTCTTGTTCTTTCTTCTTCTTCTTCTTCTTCTTCTTCTTCTTCTTCTTCTTCTTCTTCTTCTTCTTCTTCTTCTTCTTCTTCTTCTTCTTCTTCTTCTTCATCCTGTTTCTCCCTTTCCCGTCATCTACTGTCTCCCTTTCTCTTCCTCTTCATCCTCTTTCTCCTCCATTTTCTCCCTTTCTCTTCCTCTCCATCCTCTTTTCCTCTTCCTCTTTCTTACATGCACACACACACACATAATCCGGCCATCTCTGTCTTCTCCCCACCCTCCCTTGCTCTCTCTCTCTCACTCTTTTCTCTCACGCTCACTACTTCTATCTCTACCTCTACCCATGCCCCTGTCTCTACCCCTACCTCTACTTCTACCTCTACCCATGCCTCTACCTTTACCCCTACTTCTACCTCTACCTCTACTCATGCCTGTACCCTTACCTCAACCTCTGCTTCTACCCCTACTTGCACTCCTACCCCTACTTATGCTCCTACCCCTACTTGTACTCCTACCCCTACTTCTACTCCCCCCTACTTCTACTCCTACCCCTACTTCTGCTCCTACCCCTACTTCTGCTCCTACCCTTCTGCTCCTACCCTACTTCTACTCCTACCCATGCCTCTGTCCCTTCCTCCTTCTCCCTTCCTCCCCCCTCCTTCCTTCCTCCCTCCCTCCCTCCCCTTGCCCTCCCTCTCGCCTTTTTTACGCTTTTAATTAGATAGATGTAGAACACCCTCTTGTTCGTCCGCCTTTGGGAAACCGCTCTTTCTAATTTGCATTCGTGATTACGTCCTCACGAATTTCTGAATGCTGTGCGCGCGATGTTGATGTTGCTTGCGCCCCCGTGTGTGCTCGCTCGCTCGCTTGCTTGCTTGCTTGCTTGCGCCCCGTGTGTGCTTGCTCGCTCGCTTGCTTGCTTGCGTTTTGCCGTGCTTGCTTGAGATCTCTCTGGTTCCTGCTTCTTCGTCTTTTTTGTTGTTGTTTTTTTGGAGTCGCGAAAAATGGTGGCGCACGCGGTGGTTCCCCCCTTTTTTTTGTAGTCTTTTGTGCGGCAGGGACGGAGTTTAAGTTGGGTTTAGTGTGGCGAGGGCGGGTAAGGTGGGGGGCTGGCGGGCGGGCGGGCGGGCAGGCAGGAAGGCAGGTAGAAAGGCAGGCAAGGAGGCAGACAAGGAGGCAGGTAGGCAGGCAGGTAGAAAGGCAGGCAGGCGGGCAGGAAGGCAGGTAGAAAGGCAGGAAGGCAGACATGGATGCAGGTAGAAAAGTAGGCAGGCAGGCAGGCAGGTAGAAAGGGAGACAAGCAGACAGGAAGGCAGGTAGAGAGGCATTCAGACGGAAAGACAGACAGACAGGAAGGCAGGCAGACAGACAGACAGGCATTCAGGCAGGCAGACAGACAGACAGGCAGACAGACAGACAGGCAAGCAGGCAGGCATTCAGGCAGGCAGGCAGACAGGAAGGCAAGCAGGCAGGCAGACGGAAAGACAGGCAGGCATTCAGGCAGGCGGGCAGGCGGGCTGAGAGCCAGAGAGGGCGGGCCGGGAAACGGCAGCAAACACGCAGGAGGAAGGAACAAGACCATTATTATATTCATTAACGTCGTCTCGCTAAATTAT
>NW_027213440.1:30000-52500 GCF_042767895.1 Penaeus vannamei | reverse complement strand
CATGTTTTTAATGTTTTGATCAACCAATAAGTATGATAACAGTATTGATTAATAGTAATAGAGGAAAAGCACATTTACCTGCTATTTCGAGGAAGGGGGAAATCAGGTGCGATCACTAGGGACCCTTTGGTGGCTGAGCGCACATGGAGCCACAAAAGAACTACAGGGGAAAGAACATAAATCTGTAGCGATTGGTTATCCCATTCTGCTGGGGATGGCATTTATATATGTGCCATATCTCTTTTTAATTTAGTCTTTTAATTGTGTTTGCACATGCATTGCTCCCCAAGGCTTAGTCACCAAGTCAGTCATTAGTCACTCGTGTTCTCCTTTCTGCGACTTAAGGAAAGTTTTTTTTTTTTTTTTCTTTTCTTTTTAGGGCATCTGATAATAATGATAATGTCTAAGATGATAATAACAGTATCAGTATTGATAGAATTAGAAGAAAAAGAAAGCAGGTAAGGTCACTAAGGACCTGCCAGTTGACTCCTTGTGGACTGGGCAATTGTGGAGCCGTTTGTACATGAATAAAACTCACAGAACAAAGCTAATTTGATAAAAGAGAAGAAAAGGAATCAACAAAAATTACAGATTATGCCTAGCAAATGGGTATTTTTGTAATACAGCACCAATTTGTTTGAAATATTTTTTTTTTCCTTTCTTTCTTTCCTTCTATATTTGATTGATTGGTTTTGTTTATGGTGATTAATTTTTTTGTGATTTATAATTTTTTGTTCTAACAGATATGATGAAATTATCTATCTGTCCATGGCCGTGTGTGGCAATTATGAGTTTTGTTTTATTTTTTCTGTGTCTTGATTAATCTTATTGCAAATTTTTTGTTTGACGGCAGAGTTTTCCCACTGACGGTGGTCTCCTCTGGCAGGGCTTAGACTCTCCTCGCTTCGACAATGTGACCTCCTCAACGGACTCCGGGCTAGTCAGCAGTTGCCTGGACAACCTCGTCTTAGATGGCCAGTTCCTTGGTCAAGTGCGGGGGGGCAGCCACCCCCTCAACCACTCGCAGGTGCCCACCCATGTGTTACAGCAAGTCTTACCTTCCCCTACACTCCCTGCTGCACCACAGGGGGCACCTCTTCCTCAGCAGCAACAACAGCAACATCAGCAACCGCAGCCACAACAGCCACAGCAGCCGCCGCCTCAGCCACCCCAGCCGCAGCAGCCACCCCAGCCCCAGCCACACCAGCAAGCTCCCCATCCCCAGCATCAGCAACATGCCCATCAGCAGCAGCAAAATGTAGCCATTCAGTCATCTGGGGCTCCCCATGTGGCGGGGGCCCCAAACACCAATGGGGGGGACGGGAGCCGGGAGAATGACCCCCCCACCCTACAACAGCTCCTGGCCTCCCCTGCTGCATTCCCCTCCCAGCCACAGCCGCAGGGCCAGCTTCTCTCGCAGCCACACCACCAAGCAAATGTCGGAGCAGTGGGCCATAGCTTGCCCCCGACAATACTCACCACAACAGCTTCTCGTCTGCCCTCCATACCACAAGCACAGCAGCCCCAGCCGCAGCCACAGCTTCCAGTCCAACCCTCTCCACGTCCAGTCGCAGTCAGGCCTCAGATCTCCCCTGCAACAAAGAATAGTCAGGGGAGTCTCCCAACCACGCCCCAGCCTCCTCCTCAGGTCATTTCGCAAGCTGCTGCTCAAGCTACGTCCCAGGTTATGTCAAGCGGAGTCCAGTTGGTGGGGGGCCCCAACCAGGTAATCACATCAGGGGGCCAGATTATAACGTCCGCCTCGCCACAACTCCTACAGGGCACCCAGCTTCTGCAGGCACCTGGATCCACACAGGTCATGCCAACTAGCCAACTTCTTCCAGGTGGGCAGGTGTTGCACAATGGCCAGGTTCTGCAGGGGGGACAGGTGCTTCATGGGGCACACATGTTGCATGGGGGTCAGCTTTTACAAGGAGGTCCAGTCATACAGGGCAGCCAGGTGTTACAGGGTGGCCAGCTCATCCAGGGTGGGCAAGTGATTAACAGTAGTCAGCTGATCACTACCACAGCCCAAATGGTCAGCACTGGCGTGACTGGCCTTGGTGGGGCTCCAGCACCTCTCTATGTAACGCCCAGCAGCCCAGCTATTCAGCAGCAGCAACAGCAACAACAACAAACACATACCGTAACACTACAGCAATCAGGGCAGCCTCCCACACCAGCAGCCTCTCCGTTCTCCGTTCCCAGCAAGTCACCTGGAACAGCATTACCGCGCACCTCGCCCAGTCCATCATCCTATCATCCAACAACCCCATCGCCCCATCCAGCAGTACCAAGTCCTGTCCCATATAGCACGCGATCTCCTGCGCCATCTCCACACAACAATGTCAGTGCCATGAGGTCCCCTGCTCCGCCAACTCCCTCCCCAGCTGCCACCCCAACACCTCAGACACACAGCAGTATCAGCCAACTGCCACAACAGCAGCCAACAGCTGGTGTGGTTCAGGGTGTAATGGGTAACGTTGGAATGGTGCAGGGCTTAGTGCCACAGTTGCCTCCTCTACCACAAGTGGTTGGGTCTAATGGAATGGTGTTACCACAGCCAGCTGTACAGCAAGCCACAGCTGGTGTGAAGCAGGTGGTTTCAGGAGGGCAGCTAATCCAGATAGTTTCATCACCACAGCCAACCCAACCAAGGCAACCTCTTGTTACACCTTCTCATAAACCAATACAACCCAAACAACCACAGTTGTTGCCCAAGCCCCCACAACAACCAGTGGTTGGCCAGCCTCCTCCTGCGCCTCCGGGGAAAGCCCTCATTGGCAGTCGTCCTGTCACGCCTGGCACCCAACAGCCAATTGTCATTGGGGCAGGGGGTCAGCAGGCCACCACAATGGTTGCCAGTCAGCAAGGCCTTGGAGGGTTTGTCATCAACCCTTCCCTCCTACAGTCAAGTCTTCAGCAACCTCTACTCATCCAACAACCCAATGGTGTCCTTCTGGTCAGACCATCTGGACATTCTGGTGCAGGGGCACCTGGGCAGGCCCTGCTAGTGCCAATGCCAGGTCAGCCTCAGTTGGTGAGTGCTGGAGCTAAAGCCAGCCAGCCCCAGACGGTTGTTTTCCCAGGCAGTGGTCAGGGTGGTCCAGCTTTTGTTATCCCCCAGAATATTGCCCCTGGCGTGATAGGAGCACAAGGTGCTGCACGGGGACCCCAGCCTATCATCAGATTGGTTGCGCCCCAAGCACCACTACAGCTTCAGCAAATCCAGACCCCAAATGGTCCCACGTTTGTAGCCGTGCCAGCAGGCCAGACAGTAAACCTACAGGGTCTAATAGCAGCTGGGGGTGCTACAATGAGAACCCTGGCACCACAAGTGGCCTCAGGGCCCCTTCAGCTTGCCCCTTCCTCTGTGGCGACGGCAAATATGGCTCCGGTGGTGAGCATGGGTCATATACAAATGCCGGGGAGTGGACAACAGTTGCATGTGTCTGTTCCAGGAGCACCTCTCCAGCTGGCTTCATCTTTACCCTCCTCCCTCCCATCTGTGATAACCACCACTAAGCAAACTGTGATAGAAGAAAATGTGGCACCTGCCTCCATTGTGACAGCTGCTGAGGTTGGGACACACCAAACTGTGAGTGACCCCAATAAAAATACTAAGAAAAAGTCCAAGAAGAAAAAGAAAGAGAAGGAGCCCAAAGATGAAAAATTGAAGAATAAAGGGAGTTCAATCAACCTGAATGATATTTTAAAAGAAACTGGCATTATGGGTGACATGATGCTGTTTGATGAAAATGAAATAGGGCTTGGAAGCGAGGGGTTAGAAGGTGGCCAGACGACAACTACTCCTGTAGCCCCAGCAGCTGTGGCACAGGCAGTTGTTACAACAGCTCCTGTGTCTGCTAATGTACCTAGATCTGAATCCAGCACGACTTTTACTCCCTCTGAAAGTACCAGCCATGTTGTAGTGGGATCATCTCAGACGCCCACTTTGGTGGGCATGTCCAGTTCACTTCCAACAGGAACGGTTGTAACAGGTTCAACGACAAGTGGGCTGATGACATCTGTGGCCAATGTGCAAGGTGGTATGTGCTTGACTTTGGATCCTAGTGGCAAGGTTATCTTGGGGTCTGATCTCGCCAAACCTCAATTGACTCTTCCATCAACACCAGCGATTTCACAGGTGAGTTTTCTATGAACTTTTTTTTATCCATGGATAACACTAAACCAATAATATATTTTTTTAAATCCTTCATTTCATCATGTCTTTGAAATGTAATGGAATGCAGTGTTGATTTTTGCTTATCATCTTCTTTTTCTCCAACAAGGTTGGTGGTTTGGTGATACCAACCTGTCAGCATCAGATGCAAGTGATTGGAGGGGCGGGTGTTGGAGTGTCATCTGTGGCAGGCATGGGCAGTGGAGGTGGTGTGGTGAATGTGATGAATAGTGGCATGCCCACGGTGATGGCTGGAACTGGAGGTTCTGGGATGATTGGAGCCAATGCTCTTCCCACTGTGGGATCCCTGCCTTCCTTCACCCAGTTGCTCACTACCCCAACACAGGTGACAACCAATGTTGTCGTTCATGGGCCAGGTGGGACTTCAAAGACGCGGCCATTACAGTTGCAGCAAGCTGTGCCAAAGGTGACACAGTTGCCAGCCAAGACCCAGACTGGAGGGGATATCTCGCAGGTGGCCCAGAACACACATCTGTTGCAGACACTACACTTGCCTGCCTCAGAGAAAACTTTCACCCCTGGACAGCCTCTCCTGCCATCACTCCTGTCGGGGCAACAGGGGCTCTCCAGTGCCAGTGGAGAACAGTCCAGTGTTCCTGTGCAAGTTTCAACCGACGGTGGTGGGTCTATGCTCACAGTAGTCAGTGTAGGAGGTGTGATGAGCGTACCTGAAGGTGGAGTGTCAACTGGTACAACTTTTTCCTCGCCGGCTCCTCTTAGTATACTGGTGCCCAGTCAAGCTAGCCAAGTGCCTCAGAGTTCTGCTGTGATTGTGTCTTCTAGTGCTACAAACAGTGTTGTGTCTGGTGCTATTATAAGCCACAAACCCTTTGTTACCAACTCGGCACTCATTCCACAAACTAGTGTTACACAAACTAATTCAGAAAATGTGCCAATGTCACAAAACCATCCCCAGATTGTAAATACTTTGCTGCAAGATAATGTTCCTAGTCACACCAGTAATACAGGTGCATTTGTAACTAAAAACATTGAGAGTAACAGTAAGCCTCCGAGCTTCCAGAATGAATATGTTGCATCGCTTCAGAAAGGTCAAAATCTCATAGACTCCAGTAAAAACAAATCAAAATCAAATAAAAAGAAGAGAAAAGATAAGGAGACTGACTCCATTCCACCAATGACATCAACCCAGATAATAGGGAAACAGAGTTTACAGGAGAGACTGAAAGCGGGCACTGCTAACTCCACCAGTGGGACAAACCAGCAGTCGATGCCCCTGGCAGCGCTGCCCAATGGCCTAAGTGGTTCCAGCCTCAAGACGCCAGCCCTCAACTTGAGCAATAGCACATCCCAGAGAACATCATTACCAGTGGGAGAGATGGTAGGTCTCACAGAAAGCGCATCCACGGTTGCCTCTAGTCTGTCATCAGTAACTCAGCCAGCCACCATGGTCACAGTTACGTCAACAATCACTGTCACATCACAATCGCAAGTAACTACCACCACTTCCACCATTACATCCACCAGTACGGCAGTGCAACACACTCCAGGGGTCGTGATTGGTGGCCAGAAACCGCAGATTAAACAAATCAAACACCTCATTCTTTCGCCACATAACCAGGAGGTAAGACAGAAATACCATTTGTTGCTTCTAATAGTACTTCTTTAAGGTTATTATGCTATAAGACTGTTGATTTTACTTGGGAGTAATTAAGATATGCAAGTGATATATTCTAGTTTACTTTTTTCCATTATTGATAGTGTTTTCATGCCTGAATGTGTGAATAAGAGAGAGAGAGTGATTAAGTTGAGTGTGTCTGTCTGTTTGCCTGTCCCATATCTATCCCTTATGTCTTTGTGGTGTGTCAATTTTCAGTCAGATTATGTGTTTTTGCATACCATTTTCCAGTGTGAGTTGGCATTAAGGCTCTTTTATGTTGACAGCGTGATTATTTGACAGTTTGCATAAAGTTGAGATAAGAAATCTGAGTATTCCTCGTAATCCTTTTTTAGGTGTATGATTTGATGATTATTTTATTACTAATGCACAGAGGTAATCACAGCCACGAAAGTAATGAAGAGGGCAATGAGTACTTTAGAAATTAAGTATCAAGCCTGACTGATATCGTTTTTCTCCCCTTAAGAGAAGATAAAGAGATAGAGATAAGGGAGTCCTTAAGGGTCTGGGAGTGTGTTTGGGTGAAAGTTTTTATCAGTGTGAAAGGCACAACAGGTGATGATGTTTGATGTCCCAGAGAGCTCTTCAGTGCACCAGGTCGAGGTACTGGTATGTCACTGTCACAGCGGATGAACTGAGGCCGAGATCTGTAGATGATTGGGCGAAACAGTCACTAAGAAATATTTCTCTGTTTATTTCATGTTGGGTTAGATAGATATACATGTACTTCTCTAAAATGTATATCTGAATTGTGGGATTTTGGATTAATTTCAATTAATGTACAGTAATTTCTTAGATTCTATGAGTCTGATCATTAATTTATTTGATTTAACACTGTCTTTATCAGCCTCGGATTCCATTATTAATGTTATGATTTTTTTTCCCCATCCAGGCACTCAAAAAAGTGCACTCTCAGATTCAGTCACTCCAAAACAAGAAGTCTGACCAGGACCAGGCATCTCTACAGCAGCTCTATGCAGAATACAAAAAAATCATGGCCACTGGAAAGCATGTAACAGTCACAACCACCACTCAGCAGCCTCATATAGTATGTAGGCCAATGTTCTCTTGCATATTTCAGGAGTGTCAGAAGTCCTTTTATATGTGCACACATACTCGCACTCACTCTCACTCTTCCACCCGCATTTTGAAATGAAAATATTTGAAAGTTAGACAGGGGCAATTTGATCCTCTTTGAAAGTGTAGAAGAATAGATTTTGTAGAAACAAAAAACAAGAGAAAAAATATCCTGCATCTTTCTAAATATGCTTAGTAAGTTTTGAAATCCAGACTAATGATTTTTACTTCCTCAGGCTCCCGCACCCAGCCAGCCCACGCCAGTAAGATACTCTCATCCTGTGGGACACAAAATCATCACATTTACTCCATTCAAACAGCATATCAAGCATTTACCACAGGTAAGAAAAATTGAATGTCTGTTGACCTCAGTCATTGAAGCTTTGGATGAGGGCAACAGAACTTTTTGTTTTTGTTTATGATTGTGTCCTATTAGGTTCAGCCAGTACATATAGTTTTTTTTTCTTAGTTATTACCATCTATTTTGGGGGCAAAACACCGTCTTACAGGTTGGAATTATCAGAAATAGTTCATTCAGTGGAGGTTGAAGAATGATAGCCAATTATCTTCTTTATTTGGCAATATGGGATTTCTGTATGTGTTATGTATATATTTGTTCATTCATCATTTATGATAATATATTTATGGATGACACAGGGTCAGCAGAGAACGGAACAGAATAAGCAAGGTTTGCAGAGATGGAAGGAGACCATCCCAACGCCCCCTTCAGGAGTCGTGACATCCCCCGGGGTGCAGACGACTACAACTCCACATGTGTCTCCAAGCGGACAGGTAGTGTAAAAAGCTAGCTCTTTGAGGGGACAGTGTAAAACGGGTTGTTTGGTTTGAATTTTGGTGTATCATAAGTGTGAGGTGTTTTAGGATATCAAGGAAAAATGGGAAAGTAATTGTCAATAAGTACACTAGTTGTTATTTATGTATTCCATTACTTTGTGATAAACACCATAGTTGCATAGAAGAAAAATTGTTTATTAGCCTTTTAAACTCTTGACCTCCAAGAATAATATCTTACCAATCTTTTCCCTCTGTGGCACAGGTGACAGCGAGTTCTGGACAGAGTAGAGTGAGTGCCAGCCCAGGTGCAAGCATGCCCACCATTGCCACCTCAGTTCCCTCACCCACTGTGCCCACCACATCCACCACAATCTCCAGCTGCACCACAAACAACAGCCTGAGCTACTCTGTAAAAACCACCCCACCCCAGTGCTCCCCAGTGTCTTCGGTCACCCCGCCTGCTCCCCACCCCACCCCCTCGGGACCGTCCCCAAAGGCGCTAGTGACAACGAGCGTGGTGGTGCAGACCCCAGTCACAGCTGCAACCTCCTGTGTCACCGTGACCATGGGGACTCAGGACCAGCACTGCCAGAGCCATTCCAAGGCACCTGCTCCATCACCAGCCTTCAGTATTACCAAGGATCAGCTGTAAGATTAATTATTTTATTTTATTTTATTTTAAAAAGTTTCTGATTATGACGTATACTCAATATTTGTCTTCAGTTTAGATTTTTTTTTATTGTTGGGTTTATGGCCTACACTGAAAAAAAGGACATTTATAATGCAAGACTATTCACACAAACAGGTTCGAACATCAGCTGAAAACTGATCAAAATGGCGCCTTGAACCCAGATTACCGTAATCCGTTCAAGAATAAAATTGATGCTTGTAAGCGGCTCATCCGTTACCATGTGTACAGCGATCATGGTCCCACTCCAAGGGATCTGCCCGAGTCTGATGCCCAGTTTGAAGTTCAGGCAGAGAGTCTTCTCAAGAAGTATAATAATATGAAATACAAATACCAATCACTCCTTATAAAAGACAGTATGGTAAGAAATGTTATTATATTTTGATGCAGTTATTTACAAAAGCATTGCTAAATGTTTGATAAAGTCAGTAGCCTTATTGTATGGCTTTATTTTATTTATATGTTTTGTTAATTTTGACTTTCATTTCTCAAAACCTCTTTCTCATTTGCAGAGGCGACATGCCTCCTCGGAGATGGTGATGCTCTACCGCATGTTTGTACAAGAAGAAAAAATAAACATCGAGAGGGATAAAACCGATGTCCAAAATGGGAAGAGTTAGTATATGAAATTAGTTATTTTTCTATGGTTAGAGATATTATTTTTTGACACAGTGTTACAATTCACGTCAAAGTAGTGCTCAAGTGAAGCTTCAGCTCGTATGACCTGTAGTTCTGATGTAGATTTCTCTTTCAGATTTAGACCTACCATCAGCACCTGAGCACTGGATCACTGGTGAAACTTTACCACCTGATCCCCCGTATCCATGGGAGCTTGAGTGGGATGACGAGAAGATATATACATTTGAGCCTTGGATAAAGGAGGAGGAGGAGGAAGAGGAAGAGGAGGAAGAAGAGGAAGTGAAGGAAGAGGGAGATAGGGAAGGGGAAGAGCCAAAGGTAGAAGTGGAGGAGGAGGAAGCGGTAGAAGAAGCGGCGAAAGAGGAAGTTGATGAGGAGGTAAAGAGTGAGGTTAAGCAAGAATCAACGCACGGTGAGTTGAAGGAAGAGAAGTCGGAAATGGAGGAGTTCGATGATGGTCTGGAAGGAGATTCCCAACTTCAGATCTTCATGGAGGAAGAGGAGGAGGAACAAGACAAGGCAGAAGAGGAAGAGGAGGAGGACAAGCCAACTGCAGCGAATGTTAACTGCAACAGCAAAACATGTGATTTGGATGTGTCAAGTGAAAGAGATTCAAAACAGGAGCTGGAGCAAGAACAGGAGTTAGTGATTTGTGATAGTGAAGTGGTGTGTACAAGTAGACAGAACAGTCCTGTGAAAAGCCAGGCTGCATTGCTAGAGTACGATACATGGACGAACTCTGAGGCAACTGTTCTAGACAGAATTCCGGTTCATTCTCAGTCGCCAGAGATGCACCGAACCCAAAGTGACAGTGCAAAAAAGGTGAAATCTCCCCAATACGAGGAGAATGCAAAAGATTCCTTCAGGCAAGTGCATTCTCCAGTATCAAAAATAGGTACTGATAGGACAGACAAAGATAAGAGAAAAGAAAGAACGGATAGAGATAGAAGAAAATCTGATAAAGTAAAAGAGAGAGATAAAGAAAGAGGAAGGGATAGGGAGAAAGAGGACAGACCACCAAAAAAGCTTAAAATCAAATTAAAATCGGATGATAGGGCAATAGTCCCTCCCTTGCGCATAAGAACAGAGGAAAGAGGGATTGGTCTTAAATTAACACTTAAGAAACAGGAAGGTTCAGGGGCATATTATAGTGTGGGTGAAGAGAGAAAGCGAGAGTATCGAGTGGAACAGAATGAGGAGGATGAGGAGGAGGAAGAGGAACAACTGGAGGAGGTGCCCAGAAGGCCATTTGAAGAGGAGGAAGAGGAGGAGGAGGAGGATGGAGACCAAGAGGGACATGGGCTGAAGGAGGTGAAGGTTGTGCTCCAGGATGTGCTCAAGGACAAAAGATACAAAAAGCAGATTGAGGAACGCAGTAGTAAGAAGAGAAGACGAGAAAAAAGTGATAACAGAGGAGACAGGGTGGAAGGAGGGGACCGTGGTGAGAGGGCGGATAGAAGTGAGAGAGGTGACCGGCAGGACCGGATGGACAAGAATGACTGGTGCGACCGGAATAACTCTGTGTGGACAATTCACTCGCATCACCAGAGCGAAGGAGAGGAAAATTCATTGCAACATGCCAACCATGAGAACAGAACTTGGAACCACAACAGTGGTGTCGAGTGGCGAAGGAGTGAAGGCGCTTCCAGTATCGAAAACCTAAGTGATCACAGGACATCCAGAGATTACAGTCCCCGATTGCAGCCTCTGAACGACCACTACGGACAGGAGTACTCCAGTCGGCATAACCATTCTCAGCCATATGGGCATTCTGGGAGTCAACCAAGAAACTCGCATAACTACTATTAGGCTCCCTTATCTCCTCTTTACATGTTTCTGGAGAGATGATTGTTATTTTATTTTTATTTTTGTCTTGAATTGATGTATGAATCTTTTTTTATCATTACCATCTTGGCTCTTATACCTTGCAGTTCTTTAATATAGCACAAATAGAATGGATGTGTAAAAAGTTTTGAGTTTATGGAGAAGAAAATCGGTATTTATCCATCAAGATTTCATGTAAATGATATCATGATGCTTGATAAATATAATCTGCTTATTTATTTCTTGGAAAAAACTTCAGTGCCCAACATTTTAGCCTATTATTGAACGTTTAAACTTTTCTTTTTATCAATTTCCCCCCATCCCCCTTTATTTAATTAGTATCATCTTTATTTTTTTGTTTTGTTTTATATATTTTTTTCTAGCATCTTAATGTTGAATCTAGTCTCAATCCACCTCTACTTCTGGACTGTATATAGCCAGGGTATGATTGCTCAGTAACAAGTGACACGTTTGCAATTACTAAACCTCTGTCAAGATGACTCACAGTCTCAGCCATTTTTTCTTTCTTTTCATTTTTTTTTTCCCCACACAATTTGCTCCGAGCTGCTAGAGATGGAGGTGCGTTCTTGTCTCCCACAGTGTTGGGGCAACTTGTGAAAAAGAGGCCATGGGATGCGTGGCTCATCTTGAAAGGGGGCTTCTTAGAATGGGAAAGGGCAGGATTTCCCCATGTGATTGTCAAAGTCATTCGAAGACTTTTTAATACTTAAAAACCCTGTGGTGTACCTATGTTTCAGTAGGTGTAAATGTTTTATATAGGATCCTATTAGAGTAATTTAGACGACCTAACGAGCGTGGTTAATGCCCTTCATAAGGAAACTCATTCTCAAAATATGTGATCTCAAGTGTGATTTTTTTTACAAGCTTTTCTCATTTTCTACTGTTGCAGTGGTATGAAGTATGGTTTGTGTGTATATTTTTGCCATGTACTTACTACTATTGTCCCATAGGTTGTTGAGATTTTCAGGGAGTTTATCAGCCTAGATAACTGATATAATTTTATCTTTATTATAATTATTGATTATGACTTTTTTATGATAAAGCTAAATAAAATGAAAAAATACAGGCTGACTTGCTATCTACAAAACAGTACTTCAGCAGTGTGGTGATGCAGAATTCTGTTAATCCAACATTATGGGTTTGCAATAAGTCAAAGATGCATAATTCTTTACTAGTTGTCCCCCTGCTCCATCGTATTTCAAGAAGGCAATTGTGAACAATCAATAATCACATTGAAAATAGCTTTTCACAAGGAAGGGAAACTGGTGGAATGCATAAATGTTTAGTGATATTTATTTTGAGTGTAAGGGAGTGTTACTTATCTGGAATATATTAAAGGAAAAGCTGTTATTAGGGGAAGATGGTTTGTGCTCGAGTTTCTGTCTAAAAATGTAATATATATATCTTCATTAGAGAAAATAAAGTGATTATTATAAAATGAAACTATTAATTGATAGGGCTCATTTATTAATGGGGCTCAGTGAGAATTTCTTTAATAAATTATTTGCCCAATAATTAACTTTTCCTTTTCTTTTCTTTTTTTTAATATCCACCAAGATATTCTGGACAATCCAAGAGCTTTTTGAAATATTACATTTATTATTTGATATAATTTCTTTTAGGGGAGAAAAATAATGGACTTGATAACTAACACTCTCATACCAGACAGAGCTTGATAGCAAGCTTTCAGTGATTTTCCCTCCTAGTATTGACACCCAAGTAAGCTTGTGGAAGAACTGGCATGAAGGCACCTTTGTCCTCTGGAATATACTTCAGGGACATAAGGAACAAGACTGGTACTTTGGCAGCTACATGTTAAGAAGACAAATGCCAGTTCTTCCCTCTCTGAAAAAAAAAATAGTAGAAGAATGGTCAGGAACAGATAGTAGAGGCAATTATTTTTTTGTTTTTCCTCTTTTAGTTTATTTCTCTCTCTCCCCCTCCCTCTTTTTTTCTTGTGGTCAGTTCCAGAATTTTTGGAGGTCTTTGCTACTTCCTTTAAGAGTACAACTAGCTTATGCCGAGGCTTCACCCTGTGGAAGGTAGCTGTATAACCTAGATAGCTTTCATACCACAAATACGGCAGCGATATTGAGGTTTAGTTTTTATTGTGTACAATACATGCAATACTTGTTTATTTCTTATCAGTGGTGTCCCTTCCAAGTAAGCAGTCACAGGTTCCAGGAATCTTCTTAAACATCCTATTGGGTGTGTCCTCATAGTATTCTACAGCTCTATTATTGCTTGTGCATATCAATGGTGCAGTTTTTTATATAGACTTAACAGACTGTTTATTGCATTTTATGCAAAAAATATGCAGTATTAGTTTTATAGTACCATGAGAGAATTTGTTAAGTTTCTTTAACCTGTCTGCTGAAACAGTTTTTAAGGTGAAGGCACAATGTCTCAAGCAGCAGCAAATGTGTATGCAGAGCACTTTTTGTGAGCAGCTAGTTATGTGTCATATTCACATGCAAATGATGTTGAACTACTGGAATATCACTATACAGAATTTGCTGGACAATTTGCTCTGCTTAAGATTTCAGGCTTCATTAGCTAAAGAATTAATTAAAAGCTTGTGGTTACATTGTGACAGAAACCACAGACTTGTCAGACACCGGAGCATGAAGACATTGTTTTAGCCCAGTGTCCGTACGTGCTTCACATTGTGCTACAAATGGGGTCAGCGGTGCTTTTATGAATATCCCAAAATGCTTTCCTTTCAACAGCCAAATCCAAAATTCACCCTGTGAAGGAATCTGGCATTAAGTATACTTCTTCAATACTGAATGGCAAAAAAAGGCAGTCAATGTAAATTCTGAAGTATCACTTTTTAATCCATGTTCTCCTAAGAAAATTATTTAATTATATTTATTATTTGAAGTACAGTCTCCCATCGAAACAAAAGTTACTCAACGTATGTCTCATTACCGTAATGTGACCTGACCACCCAGTGATCTGTTGTGAGTGTAAGGGAGGGGGTTTGCAAAATTGAACTGTGCCATAGAGATCATCTGCCCCCTCCAGAACGTCTCTGTTGCTGTTAGGCCAGTTTTCGATTATTGGTCCATTTAATGAATCTAAAAAATAATAATAATAATAATAATTAATGGGGTTTTCATTACTGAGTTTTCCACTGCTAGGAGAGTAGCCCATATTTGAAAGCTGGTTGGAAGAGTCACCATCTTTCATATTCTAAGAAGTGATCTCTCCAGTCTTCATAGGGACACTGTTCAGTGCCTTTTGTCGAGGAAAGTTTACCCCCTTTGCATAAAAAATGTATGATCGATTTGTGAATTGAAAAATCTCAAACTTTTTTCGGTTGATTTTTTATTTTAGATAAGAAATTCCTATATTATGGGTTACTTTTCCGAGCTCCCATTAACTCTGGGTACTTGACGCTAGGCCAAGTTACTCAGTTGTGTGTCAATGGAATGTATCCACACTAAATGAGGGAGGGACTATCATTTTAAGCAAACATGACATATGAAAGAAAAAAAAAGAAAGAGAAAAAACTATTTTGAATAAGTTATTTTTTATACCTCATAATGTTAAAAAAAAGTTGATAGTTGATTTTTTTTCTATTTTCATTTGATTTTGTTATTTTTTGTTGGAAGGGACCTATGTTTTGTCTCTCAGGGTCCATGAAGTATGGTAAACTCACAAGATATGTGATGACTAAATGTATCTTTTAATAATAAAATTATGAATCAAAAGTGAATCTGTGTTTGTTTTACAAAAAAAATAAAAATAAACATGATGTTTCCAATATCCATGCAGTTTTACTTCTTTGATTTCTATATGTTTTTCTTTCACTGTCTTATTCGTCACCCTCTCTTTCCCTTTCACTCTATCTTGCTCTCTTAGTAACACAGGTGAGCATATACTAATAGTAACACAGGTGAGCATATAATAAAATTAACAAGGAAGGAATGGAAAAAGACAGGGCACGCACTCCCCATTCTTTAGTTAAAATGTGATTTTCCAAATACTTGCAGAATATCTTCACATTTATTGAACTTTATCCTCAGTTGTAGGCTAAGCTCTCATCTAACTGCATAAATGATATGGAATGGTAGTCTTAAAATGAGAATATGGAGAAATTTGTTTTTTTTTTTCTTTTTTTTTTTGAATGAGTAGGGTTAATATACACAATCATTAAAACAATTCTTTACTCTTTATGTACATCTGCACACAGCTACTTATTTTTACTGAAAGAGAAAGATGCCAGAATATATTTAGAGAACTCTTTTTTTTAGATAAATACAAAATGCAAAATGCACCCAATCAAATCTTCTCGTCTTTGTCCAAAGTATTACAACCCCTCAACTAATGTTTTCCCTCTTATCCATCTCTCTATCTCTTTCTGTGACCCTCTGGCATAAGAATTTTTTGAATGCCTCCTATGATGAATACAAAGTGCTTGGACTGTGCTATTCTACACTCATTCACCATAGCATTCCTTCCCAAATATTCCAACCCTAAAGCGCTCATCATGCCCTCTCTCCCTCTCTCTCCCCCCATTCTTTTACAACTCGGCTGTGAGAATTTCATGGCCGCTTTCTGTGATGAGGACAGTGTGCTCAAACTGTGCTGCTCTACCATTGTCCACCATGACTGCCGTCCAACCGTCTTCAAGGATCAACACATCCTCTTGACCCTGAGCTACTATGGGCTCTACTGTGAAGGTCATTCCTGCTTCCATGGTGCCTGGGTAGTTGTTGTCTGGAAGGAAGGGAGGTGTATAGAAGAAATGGTGATAAAACGGGAAATAGGAAGTAATCATATTAGTAAATTAAATAATAACAAATTTGGATGTAATGAAGATGATAACAATGTCCCTACCATTACCACGAAGAATAAGAACACTTCTGATTTTCCCCTTGAGCAGCTGATGCCATAAGCACCCTAACATGTGATTTGGTATGGAGTCTAGGGCTCCCATTACTAGTGGTTTAACCCCTACGATCCAAGTGACATTACAGTCCTGTTATGGAAAAATCTGGGTCGGGTGACATGAACATGCCATCATCGGTTGAAAAGACAACACAAGTGCACAAACCTCTTGGAGTGTGATTTGACTCATTTGATGCATAGAAGAGGGCTTTTGCATTATTCCCATCAATAAACAAATGTGGAATGTAATGTGCACTGGCTCCAGGGAAAACACCATTTCCATGCTCGGCATTATATTACAAGAAAATAAGATGTAACACACATATAACTAAATGTTACATTTTTTTCTTGCATTGAGTTATTTATTGCATAGAGAGATGATATGGAGTCTGTACAAATATGGCTAAAAAAAGTTTATGCAAAATAATTTTGCGAAGGGGAGGCAAAAGAGTCTTGTCACTGCTCATGGGTGTTCACACATGTCCTGGATATTAGCCACTTACATAACCCATTCGGCACTGTGATTTCTGTGATGCAACCAGATTCAATGCATTAATGTGTGTATTACAAGTACCCACAAACTGAATCCAGAGGGTACTAATGGCCTAATATCCCTAAGGGAGAAGACAGACTTTATACACTAATATAAGGCTCCTCTGGACTTATGTGGGAGATAGCCCAGATACCAAGACCGAACTGGCATCTACCTGATGTATTTAAAAATTAGTTAACTCCAGTTTATCAATGATATCAAATAAACATAGTCCTTACTCAAGAGGTTAATTACAATATAAATAATGGGTAAACAATGGAGTGCTATTATATATATTATATATATAATATATAATATATATAACATATATATATATATATATATATATATATATATATATATATATATATATATATATATATATATATATATATAAACAAAATTAGGCCAAAGTACTGTACTTACAGCAATGGTAGATATCTGGGGGACCATGAAAATAAGTGCCAATACCATGGCCAATAAAACATGGAACAACAGTGACCCTCTCACGTCTGGCAACTTGTTCTACTTTATGACCTGAAAGAAAGTGAAATGGGGGTGAGAATAAGTAAACAGTAAAAAAAACTTTTTGTGAATATTCTGAAAAAGACTTGTCTTTCATTTCCACCTGGTACACATTAATCTAAAATGACTGATGGTTAATGGTTGAAACAAATATATGTACTAGACATCAAAGGCAATATAACACTATGGTAAAGTATTGTGGTGAAAAAGATAAAAATGAGTCAAAGATTATGTAAAATATGTTAGATGTCAAAGGTTATAGAGCATTATAGGATAGCATAGTAGTGAAGAGGGTAAAAAGGAGCAGCAAATGAAGTAAAGTGGTGATTAGTGAAAGAGGATAGGTTTAAGGGCATAGGGTGATTGGATGAAATGGACTAGGGAAGGAATGGGAACATTCTTTAAGTTAAACTGGTAAAAGAGCCATTATGAAACAATCAACAGTATGGCAGTGAAAAGGGAAAAGAGGGGAGCAAATGAAGTAGAGCAGAGATTAGTAAAAGGAAAGGTTAAGGGGGTAGGGCAACTGAGTGAATTGCAGTTTATCTGTGACTGAGGAAGGAATAGAGACATTGTTCAAGGAAAACATAAGTGGCTGTTGGAGAAGGAGGGGAGGAATATGGGGGGTGAGAAAGGGTAACTGGGGAAGGTAGTGAAGTATCAGGAAGAGTGTCAGAAGAGGATGGGTCTGAAGAATCCCTTCTGTCACTGTTGTGACAGAAGGGATTTGTGTGAGCATTCAGGTGGGAGAGGTAGAGAATATTGGGTGTGTTGGGAGACTTAAGGAGGAAGGGGGGTTGGGGGGAACTTGAGGGGGAGGATGGATATCAGCAAATATTCTAAATGTAAAGGGAGTAGCATCAGAGGGATTGGAGGATGGGTGAGGGAGCGGAGTGTTCCCTTGGGTCATCTTTAGGAAGCTTTGAATGTCTTCAAAAGTTCATGGAAGGGAGTTGGGTGCAGACAATTGAGAAACAAAAAGTTCTCTTGTGAGGAGGAGAGGAGGGGATAGATATCTAAGGAGTAGAGGAAGAGGAATGTATAAGAGAGGATGAGGTAAGAGAAGGTGGAGTGGAATGTTTAGGTTGCCTGGTATGACATGCTAAGTAAGGAGGAAGGATTGGTATTGAGGAAGTGGTAGAGATGGAGTATCTGGATTTAGACTGGAAAATGTATTTGACTGGGGGAGAGAGGGAGGAGAGGTTGGATGGTTCCAGGTAGTAGGAAGAGATACTAGGACAGAAGATGAGACGAGCAGAGTGAAGGACAGTTTTGGAATAAGTAGAAGGAGAAAAACCTCGTCGGTTTTCATCCCATCTGGCCTCGTGTAGAGTGAGGCCTAGCTTTAACCTGAGAACTGCTACCTCACATTCAAGTTTATAGGCAGGGCAACTCCTATAAAATACATTATGGGAGCTGTCACAGTTGGCACATGTATATGACTGAGCAGTCATGACCAGGTTGGGCATCGGGCTGTGGAGCAACAGTGTTTGGCTGGGTGGCCAAAACGCCAACATTTCTGACACTGCCGAGGAAGGGGCTGATATGGTCGGACATGGTAAGACACTCCACCAATATAAACTTCATAAGGGAGGTCGTATCTACAGAAGCTAATCTTGGCAATGTTGGTATGGGACCTACAATGACCTCGGGGAGGAATAGTGTAGCACTGTACTGACTGTATCATAATCAACAAAGCAGGCAAGTAGGTCACTTTCACAGTCTGACCAGTTCTTACCATAACTGGTAAGGGTTAGGTGAATAACCAAGGGAATACCATGCCCATGGCTCCTGGAGGCCGTTCAAGACTGACAAAAAACCAGCCTTTCATCCTGTCAGCATGGCTCTAACACGTTATGAATTGGATAGAAGAAGGGGATGAAGAAGATACAGAAGAGGAAAGAGGGAGAAGACCATGCAAAATTAGTTGAGATGAGGGCTGTGGTCCAAAGTAGGGGCAATCTCGTACATTGGGCCTCAGTTTCCATCTCCTAAGCCCGCCACAATAACAAGCAAGGTATTGTGAGGGATTACAATAGCTAGTGATGATGATGATAATGATAATGATAAAGATAATTATAAAACACACAACCCATAGAGCATGCCAACTTAGTCTTATAATGATTCTTCTCCCATGAAATAACATTCAAATTCTTCTTTTATACCAGGAGGACACAAAATTTAAAGCACTATATTCTCTTGAAACCCATAAAGCCAAATCTATAACTGTTGACTATATAGCCATGTCTATAAGGGGCCAGATAATGATTAGCTGTAGCCAATCCTGTCAGTATGTGGCTAAATGACGTATGGCCTCTGTCTAGTGATTCAGCTTAACTACAAGCACAGGGATTTCCCTGGTTTATACATAAAAGGTGCCTAATAATGAGCATGGATGTGATTTAATACATAATAAAAAGGATCCCAAAATAAATCCCATTATTACCAATAGCTGCAAATGGGACTCCAGGGCCACATATCGCAATGGCTTCATCTCTACATTTTCGTGCAGCATCAACTAAGTGTTGGCCGGCTTCGTCTGCATCTCCGATGATGAAGGTTTCACAACAGTCTCCATGATAGCCTTTGTAAAAAACCTGGAATATCACAACTTTAATCAAAATATGTAAAACCATGAATTATAGTTAGAATATAATGTAACTATTAAAACTATTAGACTATTACAACTTCTGCAAAATATGCTGAACACTATAAATATAGTTGTGGCATAAACCTGTTATTTCTTTGTGATCGTATTTCTTATACATATCAGCTGTCACAAATATTACCTGAGATAACAGATATAACAAAGAAATGGCAACTTTTACATAACAATTCGTATATCAACATTTCAGCAAAAACAAATTCCCATGTAAGGCACAGATTTATTAATTGAAATTATGGTCTCCAAAAATCCTGGTCCTTCATTATTAATCTGTTTTTTCTGTTTTTATTTATCTTTTGTTAAAGTCTACTTGTACATGTATATGAACTGTAAAGAATATTTTATAATTACTACTACTATTACTTCTGTTAATGCAATTACTACTGCTATCATTGCTTTTAGTACAGCTACTACATTCATGGTTACACAAGTAAATATGTAGTAATAGTGTTAGCAGTGCTACTGCTACAATCAAAACAGGGTTTTAAATATCCACGTACAAACAATAACACTAGATATAATGCTATTACTATTATTCCTCTTGGCTGGTCTAACTAATATTAAGGCTGTTATCACTACTCCTGCTGCTAATACTATTACTACTGAAATAACAATAAAGCTAGACATAAAAGCAAAAGACTAACAGTAATGTCAACTGAGATGATATCGCCATCTATCAACTTCCTGTCGTCTGGTATCCCATGGCAGGCGATGTTATTGACACTTGTGCACACACTCTTTGGAAATCCATGGTAGTTTAGGGGTGAGGGATAAGCTCCATTTTCGATGATTTTATTGTGAACGAGGACGTCGATATCTTCTGTCGTCATGCCACTCTGAAAGAAAGTTTGGAATAAATTTGTATCACATATTTTTTTTCTTTGATGACTACGATGTTTCAAATTTCATTTTGAGAAGGAGAATTATAATCAGATGAGAGAGAGAAACTTAATAATCAGATGAGAGAGAGAAACTTAATAAAGAGGTGAGGAAGAGACTTGACAATGAAGATAATAGGAAAAGAAAGTGGAAAAAGAAGAAAAATTATTCAAGAATGGAACAGGTTAAAAAGAGGAAAAAATAAATCTACATGTATAAAAAATGGGTATATTGACAGAAGAAGAGGAAGAAAAAAAATCTTACTTTAATATTTTCTGCAACGGTGTTCATCACCAGCCTTGCCAGCCGACATGATTCCCTCATTGAGTCCACCTGCCACTCAGCTTTTAATTCTGGCCCACTTGGCCCTTCTGCAGGTTCCCCAGTCTCGAAATACACTGGACATGCGATGTGCGATGGGACTGGCTGAGCCTGAGATACTTCCCCTGTGTTGTCAAGCACATCGTAACTTCCGAAGTCGGTTCTGGAATTATGCATTTAAAATAGAATGATGTTCTGTTGGCAAAACATTTCATCTATGATTGCTACTACTATGATTACTATTTCTATTACCTCTACTGCTTTCCTTACTGTTTCTTTTATCACTATTACCACTCTTACAACTACATCAACTACTTTAACTACAATCAACTGTAACTACTACTACAGTACAAACCACAGCTGGAATGTTACATTTTTCAATAACCTCTTTAATTAACTGAAGCCATTTTGATGCCTGTCAATCCACTGCCCTTATATTTCTTCAGCAAAAATAAAATAGGTAGTTACCAACACATCACTTTCAACTTTTTCTGTTTCTCTGTTACTAAAGTCACCCTTTTCTGCTTTTCTACTCTTCCTGTAGATGCCAAGGTTTTAGAAAAAGACGAATACTTAACCACTTAAAACACACATATAAAAAGAGGGAAAAACCATGAAGCAATATGCTATGCATGTGGTTACACTGATGTAGCCAAGTGTAGCTTACAGTGATCAAAGTGGCAGCCTTGCCAACCAGAGGTCAGCTCCCAAAGCAGCAGCTTGTGTCCAATGTTGCAACAGCTCTATTCACTGATTGATTTGGCTGCTCAAGAGTTTGTCTGCCGCTTCTAATAGTTGGAAGCAGCCACAACTCTATCCACGGATTGATTAGGCTGCTCAAGATTTTGTCTGCTGCTTCCAATAAAGGAAGGTCTGTATAACTAAGGTATGAGTGTAATTGGGGTTGTATGAAGTAAAGGCTCCTGGATATCACATAGAAGTTGCTTTGGTGTGATGTTCATAAACTCTGTTATTTATATTCTTTATTATTAGTTTTTCCCATACAAATTCTCAAGTATACTTCATATTCCCTTCCAAAACACACACACACACACACACACACACACACACACACACACACACACACACACACACACACACACACAATCATTATAAAGACTAAAAAACTATAAATATATAGAAACCGTCAGCATAAATTTCAGGTACTGGTAAATGTTTAGAAAGCATCCACAGCAACTTTTAAAATTTGCCTTTTCTTGTATTTACCAGTATAGTTATATTGTTTTGTCCGGATCCACTTTACAAACACACTGATCTGTGATGGATGGCCCACAAACTCAGGTCTATTCCTATAGGCTAGTGATGAAATGTCAATAACCAAAGACTCTTCTCAATGTACTCTGGCAAAGGTTAACAAACAACTCAACATGTATATTCTGACAGCAAAAAGCATGGACTGGTACTTTTTGAAGTGATATATTAAAAAGGAGTTCAGCAACCCCTATCACCAGAATGTGCATAATGGGGATTTGTTGGTAGTATATATTTACATAATAACTGCACTCAGTCAAGGAAAATCTAAGGACACTGTCACAAAGGGGAGATAATTATATCAACTAATACATTAAATAATCTGCACAGCCAAAGAATAATGCCAGATATGGCAAAAATAGGTCACAATAAATGAGACCTCCTTGGCAAACGCAAAGGAGTCAATAGGTAGTGGCCCGCTATGGGAATATAGAGATATGGTGGGGGTTTGAGGGGCAAAGTCCCCTTCGTAATTAGGCTTTTGGTTCACATCGCACTGTTTTCTTTTATTCTTTTAATACCCAGG
>NW_027213440.1:15000-25000 GCF_042767895.1 Penaeus vannamei | reverse complement strand
AGGGAGGGAGGGAGGGAAGGAAGGAAGGAAGGGGGAAGGAGGGAGGGAAGGAAGGAAGAAAGGAAGGAGGGAGGGAGGGAGGGAGAAGAGAGAGAGAGAGAGAGAGAGAGAGAGAGAGAGAGGAGAGAGAGAGAGAGAGAGAGAGAGAGAGAGAGAGAGAGAGAGAGAGAGAGAGAGAGAAGAGAGAGAGAGAGAGAAGAGGAGAGAGAGAGAGAGAGAGAGAGAGAGAGAGAGAGAGAGAGAGAGAGAGAGAGAGAGAGAGAGAGAGAGAAGAAAAAGAAAAGAGAGAGAGAGGGAAGAAAAAGAAAGAGAAAGGGGGGAAGAGAGAGAAGGGAAGAAGGGAGGAAAGGAGAATGAGCGAGAGAGAGAGAGAGAGAGAGAGAGAGAGAGAGAGAGAGAGAGAGAGAGAGAGAGAGAGAGAGAGAGAGAGAGAGAGAGAGAGAGAGAGAGAGAGAAAGAAACAATGACAACCCGATAACAAAATAGAAAAAAAATATAAACAAAAAGGAGGTACCCATTATCTCTCTCTCCCCCCTCCCCATTCGCTTTTACACACCAAGGGTTTCCCACACGATAAGGAAACCCTGTTGGCAAGACGAAACGAGACACTTTACCCCACCTAGACGTCCTTGTACCGTGCAAGGTCATGGCGCCTCGTTTAAAAGCAGGGACGCACCCGGTACCTTTTAGTGTCGTCAGGATGGTCGTCAAAGTCGCTGCTCTTCTCCTCGTCTGCGTCGCCGTCGCTGTGAGTTCGATGGAGTGGGAGGAATAGGGAAGGGAGGAGGTGGAGGAATAGAGAGGGCGGGAGTGGGAGGAATAGAGATGGGGGGAGGTGGAGGAATAGGGAAGGGAGAAGAGAAGGAATAAGATGGGGAGAGGTGGAGGAATAGAGAGGGAGGAGGTGGAGGAATAGAGAGGGCGGGAGTGGGAGGAATAGAGATGGGGGGAGTGGAGGAATAGGGAAGGGAGAAGAGAAGGAATAAGATGGGGAGAGGTGGAGGAATAGAGTGGGGGGGAGTGGAGGAATAGGGAAGGAGGAGGTGGAGGAATAGGGAAGGGAGAAGAGGAGGATTAGGGAAGGAAGGAGGTGGAGGAATAGAGAGGGGGGGGGGGGAGTGGAGGATTGGGGAAGGGAGAGAAGAGAAGGAATAGGAGGGAGGAAAGTGGAGGAATAGAGAGAGGAGAAGTGGAGGAATAGGGAAAGGGAGAGAGTGAAGGAATAGGGAAGGGAGAATTTGAGGATTAGGGGGGAAGAGAAGGAGAAATAGGGAGGGAGGACGTGTAGGAATAGAGAGGGGAGAAGTGGAGGAGATTAGGGAAGGGAGAAGAAGAGAAAGAATTGGAGGGGAGAAGTGGAGGAAGGGAGGGAAAAAGTGGAATTAGGGAAGGAGGAAGTGGTGGAAGGGAGGGGAGAAATGGAGGAATAAGGGAAGGAGGAAGTGAAGGAAGGGCGGGGAGAAGTGGAAGAAGGAAGGAGAGAAGTGGAGGAGGGGAAGAAGGCAACGAGTGGATAAAGTGAAGGAGAGGGAAGCACTGGAGGAATGGAGGGAAGTCCGAGGCAAGATGATAAAGGGGAGGAAATTGAAGCGCTGGAGGAAGGAAGGAAGGGATGAGCAAGAGAAGGGAAGGAGAGGGAAAGAGGAAGGGAGAATAAAAGGAAAAGGGAAGAGGATGAGGGAATGAAAGGGGGAGGGATAGGGGAAGCGAATGGAGTGAAGGAGAGAGGAGAGGGGACAGCTTAAGAAGGAACTGAAGGAGAAAGGAATTGAGCAAAATGGTGAAGGAAGGAAGGGAGGGAGAGGGAAAAGGAATGAAGCAGAGGAAGAAGGGAGAGGCAAAAGGGATGAAGGGAGGGAATGAGATGGAAAAGAAAAAGGAGATAAAGAAGATGAAAATAGGAAGACGATGGAGAGGCGGAAAGGAAAGGGATAGTGAAAGGAATGGAAAGGTAAAGAGAGTAAGAGTAGAGGAGGCGTAACGAAGGAGAAAGAGAAAGGAAGTAGGGAAGAAAGGAGGGAGAAAGAGAAAGGGAGAAAGGGAGAACGAAAGGAGAGGGAGGGGAAAGGGTCCGGATTGAATGTTAGGGAATTAGAGTGAGGGAGAGAGGGAGGGAGGGAGAGGGAGAAGGAGAGGGAGATGGAGACGGAGAGAGGGAGGGAGAAGGAGAGAAAACAAAAAGAACGGGTAGAAACAGTTTTTTTTGAAAATTGGGTTCTGGCTACAATACATGGGACTACTGACTTGCAGTTCTGTGTTACAGGTATACGCATGACAGGTATGTGCATAAAAAGGAAAGAAGAATCCAAACATGTTACGAACGACATGATTATGAGAGAGAGAAGAAGGAGAAGGAGAGGGAGGGAGGGTGGGAGAAGGAGACGGAGAGGGAGGGAGGGAGGGAGAGGGAGAAGGAGGAGAGGGAGAAGGAAAAGGAAAAGGAGAAAGAGAGAGAGAGAGAGAGAAAGTTCTCTGTTAAGGGAAATCAAATTTAACCTCAGGAAACCGATTTCTATTATTTCATGAACCTTTATATATCTTTTTCTTAATTCTTGAAGCTTTTCCTTGCAGTTGAAAGTGTGCGTTCAAGATTGCAGTGAATAGAAATGTTATTTTTTCCTATCAAAACCTTAATTACAACATGAAAAGTCAAAAACTCAGTTATAACGTTGTACATACCTTTAAGGAAGTAGCTATGCGTCAACTACTTATAACAATTAGTTTTTTTGATGCAAAGATGCCAGCTGTCCTTTCCGGAAGAACGGGGAGCAAGATCTCGTAGAATTCTTTGATAGGAAACTGCTGACGTATAATTCGTATAATTTGTATAATTCACTGAATCTTAAAGTCATATTGATTTCAAGGAATGATCGAGGGTAAGGTAAAAAAAAAAAAAAATTGTTTTTGAATCGCTTCAGATCGAGATTCGTTATTGTCAGTTTTCATTGGTTTATGGAGTCTTATTATATCTTTAACAGTGACATTCAAATAGGAAAAACTGACTGTCATTTCGTGTATTTTTTTTATAGTTCACAAGGTAAACAGAAGTGAACGGAGTACTACACACTTATTTTTTTTCGAGTTGGACGAGCAGTTCCGAATGCACTATTAGTCGCAATATCAGTGTATTAGAAACCAAGGAAATTCTTCGTCTCCATAAATTCATAATATGAATCACTTCCTCTGTCTTAGAATCCGAAGGTAGCTAAGCATTTTAAACAATAAACATTTAACATAAAATAAATAAAATAAACATTTAAACATAAGCATTTTCCTGTGGCTGTGACTGCGGTGATGCGAAAAGCTAAATTCACGTTACCCTCCCAGGAAAGGCTAGATCAAAAGCAACTGGATGAGGTGTCATGGCGTTCGATTCTATTTTTGGAAAAACAAAAACAAACACATAGGGTTTATTTTGATGACGTCACAAAAGATACGGATGCTCTGTGAATACGGTCGATCATTTTGGTCTCTTCGATCTTCCTAAAGGATGGAAAATAATGGTTTTAATCGTTATATTTCCACGGAACAATCGTCAAAACAGACGCCATGACACCTCCTCGAGTTGCAACTAATCCAGCCTTTCTCGTCCCGACATAGCTGCTTCGAAACCCCTGCTTCGAAACACTACAGCAAGCGAAGTGTTTCGAATTCAAATTCAAATTTAAATTCAAACACTTTATTCCATTAATTACAATGGGTATTCTCTTTACATATAAGGTGTTTACACAATGCAATAGGGTGCTATGAACATATATATTATACAATGCTTGTGGGAAAAAAAATACACATAACAATAATATCATCTGTGATTGAAATATCGTGCTGGGCTTGATGTTTATGCGCCTAATGTCATTGATATTTCAGTAGATGTTCTTTCGCTTTTGTTTTAAACGTCTTTTGGTTGGAAATATCTCTTATATTTTCGGGTAATTGGTTCCAAGTCACCAGTCCTCGGATTTGCATATTTCTTGCCCCTGTTTCTGTATTTGATTTGATATATAAGCAGTTGTTTTGCCTTTTTTGGACACCCGTTGTGTTACCTGTTGTCTGTATAGGTAATAGCCATTTTGGGTAAAATTCGAAACGTGGGTGAGGCTGTGGCGGTGTGAATCTCTGCGACCGGGCATGGGCATTGGGCATTCGGGCATTTAGATAGATTAGTCCAAGGGAGCTAGATGCTGGAGTTATGGCGTTGAGTAGATAGTATTGTTATTGTCTTGTGTTGAGAGTCCCGGTGCATTTAAACTTGGTGTCTGAAAAAGTGAAGAACCGAAACCGCGGTAAAGATCCAGCACACACACACACACACACACACACACACACACACACACACACACACACATATATATATATATATATATATATATATATATATATATGTACATATATATATATATATATATATATATATATATATGCACATATATATATATTCGTCTTTGTGCATGTGTATATATATATACATACATGTATATATATATATATATATATATATATATATATATGTGTGTGTGTGTGTGTGTGTGTGTGTGTGTGTGTGTGTGTGTGTGTGTGTGTATTATATATATTTATATATATACATATATGCACACACACACACACACACACACACGCACACACACACACACACACACACATATATATATATATATATATATATATATATATATATATATATATATATATATATATATGTATGTATGTATGTATGTATGTATATGTGTGTGTGTGTGTCTGCGTGTGCATGTATGTATGTGCATGCAAGTATGTATACGATACTCAACTTAGCAACGTGGAATAATGTCCTGCTGGTTTCCCCTTCCAGAGCGGCCTGCCCCACGGAGGGAAACCGGGCCAGTTGAGGGCACGGACCAACTCGGTGCCCAACCGCGCTCGCGCATTCCAGCACTTGGTCCTTCCCCAGCAGCCCAGGCGGAACATCAGTGGCACAAAGAGGGTTGGTCAGTATTTTCGATTTATATGTATTTATTTATATACCCTCTCCCTTTCCCTCCCTCAACCCGTCTCGCTCTCTCTGTCTCTCTCTCTTTCTCTTTCTCTCTCTCTCTCTCTTATTCATTTATCTATTTTTCACTGATTGTAACACTTTAAGAACTTCATGATAAAGAATATTGTAATTTAATTTAGGAGTGACGGTGTCTATTGCCATCTTTTCCGGTGGCAATTAGGGTGTCGTGAGACGCGACGCGACACCAAAATCTGTCTCGTGATCGGAGGCGAGACAGGCCTATAAGCTCCGCCCATTTCTATGACGTAATGAGAATAGGCGCAGTTAACGGCTTGCTATTTTACTGTGCTGGTTATTTTTCCGACAGTTAAACAATATTGTGGAATATGATATCCAAGATGGCTTTTGATATCTTATGGTGGGTAGTGCGGTGTTGAATATATCCAATATAAGTACGAATATGCAAAAAATATAAGTAGGAGGAATGCATCTGGCAACTCGATAAAAGTTTACCGCCTGATATGTTTGTTCATCGATTTTATGATTATTGTTATTGTTGCATCAGTAATGTCAGTGTTGTTATAAGTATTATATTATTACAATTATCATTATCATCATCAGCAGTAGCAGCAACAGCATCATCATCGGCAGCATCATTATCATTATTATTAACATTATTATCAAAATAGATAAATAAATAAAATAAAAATGAACTCCCTGAAAATGAAAACACTCGAAGAATCATACCTAAGATTTTAGCTTACAAAGGAGAAATGAAAATAATTTCCTAACCAGAAAAATTTAAATAGAACTTGCCTCGTCTCCCACCAGAGGGCTGCGGCGTCGCTCCCTTGGCGCCGAGCAAGGAGTCCAGACTGTACGGCGGGCGAGACGCAGTGCCCCACCAATACCCGTGGAATGTGGTCGTGTGGATGGATCACGCGTACTGGTGCGGCGGGGTCCTCATATCCGACGAGTGGGTGATGACGAGTGGAGGCTGTGTCCAAGGGTAGGTTGGGTGGATATTTTGAAAGGGGGGGAGGGGGCTGGGGGGTGGCTTGTGTGTTTGTGTCTATCGGTATGTCTGTCTCTGTGTTTCTTTTCTTTTTTTCTTCTTTTGCTTTATTCTTCTCTTCTTTTCTTTTCTTTTCTTTTCTCTTCTCTTCTCTCTCTCTCTTTGTCGCCTTTTTCATTCACACCTTTTAACACTTTCTGTCTTCTTCCCATTCATCAGCCCCTACTTCTTCCTCTTTCACCTCTTCCTTTCAACTCCTTTCCACCTTAATTTCTCTTCATTTTCCTTTTATACCTCCTCCTTATTCTTTTGTCTTCTATTTCCCCATTCATCATCGTCTTCTTCTTCTTCCAGGTCCTCCTTTCTTCTTGTCGTCTTCCTCTTTCACCCTCTCTTACTTCTTCTTTCATCAACGTCCTCTTCTTCTTCTTCCAAGTCCTTTCACCTCTTTCATCTCCAATTTATTTTTCGTCTTCCTCTTCCACATCTTCTTTCTTATCTCCTATCTTCTTACCATTCATCAACGGCCTCTCTTTCTTCCATCTCCACGTCCTCCTTTCACCTCCTCTTCCACCTCCAATTCTTGCCGTCTTCCTCTTCCGCCTCTTTTCTTATCTCCTATCTTCTTCCCATTCATCAACGGCCTCTCTTTCTTCCATCTCCACGTCCTCCTTTCACCTCCTCTTCCACCTCCAATTCTTGTCGTCTTCCTCTTCCGCCTCTTTTCTTATCTCCTATCTTCTTCCCATTCATCAACACCCTCTTCTTCTTCCTCTTCTCCCAGGTCGTCCTTCCACCTCCTCATCTCATCTTGTTTTTTTTTTATCTTCTTATCTTCTCTCTTCTTCCCATTCATCAACACCCTCTTCTTTCTCCTCTCCCACGCCCTCCTTTCACCTCCAATTCTTGCCTTCCTTTTCCACTTCTTTCTTCTTATCTTCTTTCATCAACATCCTCTTCTTCCTTCTCCTCTCCCACGCCTTCCTTTCACCTCCCCATCCCTTCTCGTCCCTTTATCTCCTTATCTCCTATCTTCTTCCCATTCATCAACACCCTCCCCTTCTTCTTCCTCCTTCTCCCACGCCCTCCATTCACCTCCCCATCTCTTCTCGTCCCTTATCTTCTTCCTCCCCTCTCTCCCTCCCCCTCCTTCCACCTCCCCATCCCTTCCCGTCCCTTTATCATCCTCCCCTCTCTCTCTCCCCCCTCCTTTCACCTCCCCATCCCTTCTCGTCCCTTTATCATCCTCCCCTCTCTCCCTCCCCCACGTCCGGCCTCATCCAGGAGCTTCTTGTCCTTAATCTCCCCTCTTCTTCTTCTTCTTCTTCTTCCTTCTTCCACGCCCTCCTTTCACCTCCCCATCCCTTCCCGCCCCTTTATCATCCTCCCCTCTCTCTCTCCCACCCCCCCACCCCAGGTCAGGCCTCATCCAGGTGCTTCTTGTCCTTCATCTTCCCTCTTCTTCTTCTTCTTCTTCCTTCTCCTCTCCCACGCCCTCCTTCCACCTCCCCATCCCTTCTCGCCCCTTTATCATCCTCCCCTCTCTCTTTCTCCCACCCCCCCACCCCCCGTCAGGCCTCATCCAGGTGCTTCTTGTCCTTCATCTTCCCTCTTCTTCTTCTTCTTCTTCCTTCTCCCACGCCCTCCTCTCACCTCCTCTTCTATTCCTGTCTTATAACTTCTTATCTTCTCTCTTCTTCCCATTCACCAACACCCTCTTCTCCACGTCCTCCTTTCACCTCCCCATCCCTTCCCGTCCCTTTATCATCCTCCCCTCTCTCTCTCTCTCCCACCCTCCCACCCCAGGTCAGGCCTCATCCAGGTCCTCTTCGGCGCCCACAACCGTGACCAGTGGGAGGAGTCTCAGGTCACCTACGAGACCGACGAATATTACGTGCACGAGGACATCGACTACCCAGAGATCTTCGATAACGATATTGCTGTCATTAAGCTGAGGCAGCCGATCGGGTTCAATGGTGAGTTGAAGGGGGGGGGGGGGAACGTGAGGGGGAAAAGAGGGGAGGGGGAGGGGGAGGGGAGGGAGTGAAGAGGGGAGGGTGGGGTGGGTGGGGTAGGGGGGTTAGTTCGAAGGTGAAAAGAGGGGGGGAGGGAGTAAAAAGGGGGTTGGGTAGGGTGGGGTTGGGGGGTTAGTTCGAGGGGGAAAAAGGGGGGGAGGGAGTAAAAAGGGGTGGGTAGGTGGGTGGCTTTAGTTGAGGGGAAAAGAGGGAGTAAAAAGGGGGATGGGGGGTTAGTTGAGGGGAAAGCATAAGGGGAGTAAAAGGGGGTTGGGGTGGTTAGTTGAGGGGAAAAGGGGGGTTGGGAGTTAGTTTGGGGGAAAACACGAGGGGAAAAGGGGAGTGAAAGGGGGGGGTGAGGTGGTTAGTTTGAGGGGAAACACGAGAGGAAAGAGGGGAGTAAGAAGGGGGTGGGGTGGTTAGTTGAGGGAAAAAAAGGAGCTTAAAAGGGAGAGGAAAAGGGAGGGAAACGATTAAAAAAAGGGAGGAGGATGGGTCTATGCTTCAAGATTTCATTTTTTCTTTTCATAATTTATAATCTATTTTTCAGAAGTGATTCATTTAATTATTTCGTGAATCACTTTTCCTTATATTAACACGCATCAAATGAACCTTAAATCTGGACTCTTTTAAGATCATTCAAACTCACTCTCAGACGTTATAAGTGAATAGAATTATTTGAATCCAAGACTAAGCGAGTGGGTCTTTCGTCACACGTTCCAGGCTAATTAAATGCAAATGTAATAATTTCCTCATTAAGAAAAAAAAATACGAAATTCAGACTGCCTCCCACATTAGACATCACTTACCATGCATAACTACTACACGAGGAAATTACTAATATTTACTTATTTACTTATTACTCGTTAGAAATTACTCATCTAGAATTTACTTATTACTCATTATTCATTGGAAACTACTCATTTAGAATTTACTCATTTACTCATTAGAAATTACACATTTATTTACTTATTTATTCAGTTACTCATTGGAAACTACTCATATAGAATTGACTTATTTACTCATTGGAAACTACTCATTTAGAATTGACTTATTTATTCATTAGAAATTACTCTAGAATTTACTTATTTACTCATTAAAAAATACTCATCTAGAATTTACTTATTTACTCATTAGAAATTACTCACTCAGAATTTACTTATTACTCATTTACTCATTAGAAATTACTCATCTAGAATTTACTCATCTACTCATTAGAAATTACTCACCTAGAATTTACTTACTTATTAGAAATTACTCATCTATAATTTACTCATTTACTCATTTGAAATTACTCATCTAGAATCTACTTATTTACTCATTAGAAATTACTCACCTAGAATTTACTCATTAGAAATTACTCATCTATAATTTACTCATTTACTCATTTGAAATTACTCATCTAGAATCTACTCATTTACTCATTAGAAATTACTCATCTATAATTTACTCATTTACTCATTTGAAATTACTCATCTAGAATCTACTCATTTACTCATTAGAAATTACTCATCTATAATTTACTCATTTACTCATTTGAAATTACTCATCTAGAATCTACTCATTTACTCATTAGAAATTACTCATCTATAATTTACTCATTTACTCATTTGAAATTACTCATCTAGAATCTACTCATTTACTCATTAGAAATTACTCATCTATAATTTACTCATTTACTCATTTGAAATTACTCATCTAGAATCTACTCATTTACTCATTAGAAATTACTCATCTATAATTTACTCATTTACTCATTTGAAATTACTCATCTAGAATCTACTCATTTACTCATTAGAAATTACTCATCTATAATTTACTCATTTACTCATTTGAAATTACTCATCTAGAATCTACTCATTTACTCATTAGAAATTACTCATCTATAATTTACTCATTTACTCATTTGAAATTACTCATCTAGAATCTACTTATTTACTCATTAGAAATTACTCACCTAGAATTTACTCATTAGAAATTACTCATCTATAATTTACT
>NW_027213440.1:0-5000 GCF_042767895.1 Penaeus vannamei | reverse complement strand
CGGAGGACCCGAAGGAGGTGATGCCGTAGGTCATGCCGTTGAGGTTGAGGGGGCCGCCGGAGTCACCCTGGGGGAGGAGTCGGTTGTGGGGAAGGCGGTGGGGGTGGGGGGGGGAAAGTGTGATTGGTAAGTGTGTCGCTGCATCGAGTCTCAAGAAGAGAAAGAAAGAGAGAGAAAAACAAACAAACTGGCATCTCCCTCCGAACTCGGAAGCACTTCCATTCTCTTAAACTCTCGAAAAAAATGTGAAAATGACGCTGGAAAAAGCAAAATTTTGTTTTGTTTTAAAAATAGAACGTGTATTTATGTTTTAAAGATACAAACCATATGTAAACACAAATACTATCATTTAATCTAATAAAAAAGGAAACGGCGAAATGGGGTGCCTAAAGGAGCTTTTCTTTCCTGAAATTGGACGGCCTAAGGTACTCCCCGTGGCCCAGGTTTCAGATTTTTTATTTTATATTTGTTATCTCTTTTTAATTCTTTCTCTCTTCGGGTAAGGGTATGTTAGATTTTTTATTATTCTTTGCCCAGGTTTCAGATTTTTTCATTTTTTTATTATTGTTATCTCTTTTTAATTCTTTCTCTCTCCTTCGGGTAAAGTATGTTAGATTTTTTATTATTCTTTGCCCAGGTTTCAGATTTTTTCATTTTTTTTTTATTATCGTCATCTCTTTTGAATTCTTTCTCTCTCCTTCGGGTAAAGTATGTTAGATTTTTTATTATTCTTTGCCCAGGTTTCAGATTTTTTAATTTTTTTATTTTTTTTTTCAATTCTTTCTTTCTCCTTCGGGTAAAGTATGTTAGATTTTTTATCATTCTTTGCCCAGGTTTCAGATTTTTTCATTTTTTTTATAATTGTTATCTCGTTTCAATTCTTTCTATCTTCTTCGGGTAATGTTAGATTTTTTATTATTCTTTGCCCAGGTTTCAGATTTTTTCATTTTTATATTATTATCTTTTTTCAATTTTCTCTCTCCTTCGGGTAAGGGTATGTTAGATTTTTTTTTATTATCATTCTTTCTGTCTCATATACGGATTTACTCACGTTGCAGGTGCCTTTGCCGCCGGCGCCGTCGACGCAGACAACGCCGTCGCCGACGATGCCATACACGGCGTCGCAGTCAGCGTTGGCCATGACGGGGACGTCCACCTGACGGAGGACGTCGGAGGTTCCGCTGACACCTGAGTGAACAAAGACATTTTGATTTTTTTTTTTTTTTTCATTTTTTCATTTTTCATTTTTTTTTCATTTTTTCATTCGCATTTTTTTCATTCATTTTTTTCGTTTCAAAAAAAAAAAGAAATTTTTCATTCGCATCGGTCATTCCTAAAAAAAAAAATAATAAATAAAAAAAATAGATAAAAAATAAAATAAAAAATAAGAGAGAGAGAGAGAGAGAGAGAGAGAGAGAGAGAGAGAGAGAGAGAGAGAGAGAGAGAGAGAGAGAGAGAGAGAGAGAGAGAGAGAGAGAAAACAGTCGTTTCTGTAACATTCTCCAGAGTTACGTAAGCAATCGGAAACTCACTGTCGGAGGGGCGGCCCCAACCAGTGGGCGTGACGACCTTACTGACAGGCACATCAACGGCAGGCAGGCTAACAGGCTGGATGTAATCTATCGCAATGAGAAATTAAGAAAATTTATCAACAAAAAGATAATTTCAGACTCGTGATGATGATAATGATGATAATAATAATGATAATGATAATGGTTATATTAATGATGATGATAATAATAATCATAATAATATTGGTAATAAAAATGATGATTATGATAATAATAATGATAATGACAATAATAATAATAATAATAATAACAATAATAATAATAATAATAATAAAATAATAATAATTCCAAACCAGACAAATAAACAACCAAAGAAATATAAAAAAGATCCCCAAAAAGTGCAAACCATGAGATCCAGCATTCTCCCCCCAACCCCCCCAACCCCCAACCCCCCCAACCCCCAACCCCCCCACCCCCACACCTCCCGTCCCCCCGCCCACCCTCACCGTTGAATTCCACAGCGTAGGGCAGCCTGACGAGGGCGAGGTCGTGGGTGAGGGTGCTGTAGTCCCAATCCTCGTGGGTGAAGAAATCGGTGGAGGACACGGTGATCTGGCTGGCCTCCACCTCCCGGATGTTGTGGGCGCCCATCACCACCTCCACGTAGAAGGCGCTGCAGGAGAGGTGAGAGAAAAAGGGAGAAGACGGGATAGATGTGTTTGGGAGGGTTTTTATTGGTTTGATACTGCTTCTCGCGTGGAAGAGACAGGGAGTGGGAGAGAAAAAGAGACAGAGACAGATAGATTGCTTTAGAGAGAGAGAGAAAGTGAGAGAGAGAGAGAGAGAGAGAGAGAGAGAGAGAGAGAGAGAGAGAGAGAGAGAGAGAGAGAGAGAGAGAGAGAGAGAGAGAGAGAGAGAGAGAGAGCAGAAAAGAACAGAACAGAACAGAAGAGAAGAGAGAAAGAGAGAGAGAGTAAGAAAGAAAGAGAAAGAGATACAGAGAATGAGAGAGAGAACGAAAGAGATAAAGAAAGAAAGAGAGAGAAAAAACGAGGAAAATAAATGTATTATCTTATTAAACACATTTTGTCGAACGATGCTAAGAAACTACTAACCGTTAACATCTTTCATCTCTTAAATAATAGCAAGTCTGTAGATTTAAGGGAGAAGAAGAAAAAGGAGGAGGAGGAGGAGGAGGAGGAGAAAAAGAAGGAGGAGGAAGGAGGAGGAGGAGGAGGAGGAGGAGAAGAAGAAGAAGAAGAAGAAGAAGAAGAAGAAGAAGAAGGAGGAGGAGGAGGAGGAGGAGAAGGAAGGAGGAGGAGGAGAAGAAGAAGGAGGAGGAGGAGGAGGAGGAGAAGAAGAAGAAGAAGGAGGAGAAGATGAAGAAGAAGAAGAAGACGGAGGAGGAGGAGAATGAATGAGGAGGAGAAGAAGAAGAAGAAGTAGTAGTAGAAGAAGAAGAAGAAGGAGGAGCAAATAGAGGTGGAGGAGGAGAAGAAGAAGAAGAAGGAAGAGGAGCAAATAGAGGTGGAGGAGGAAGAGAAGAAGAAGAAGAAGAAGAGGAAGAACAGGAAGAAAGAGCAAATAAAGGTTTGCCAAAAAGGAAAAAAAACACAACATACCCATCCATGCAGTGAGCGGCCGTGAGCACCCACTCGCTGGAGATGAGGGAACCGCCGCAGAAGTACATTAAGTCGATGAAGAGAGCCACCTGGTGGGGCCACGAGTGAGGGACGGCCTCGGTGCCTCCTACGATGCGCGGTGTGGCTATGGTTTCCAAATTTGATATCAAAACCTTTTTCTCTTTAATTATTAAACTCTAAACTACATATATACCATGAATTTATACCATAGAGATAGGAAATGAGAGCACCAGGGGGGAAAAAAATTGTACCAGGGGCGGGTCCGCGTGGTTCCACAAGAGGCTTGGGGGACTTCCAGTGCCATGGCTTCCCCGCCGCAGGGTTTCCACTCTAGGGACAAGAGAGGGGGGGGCAACAGGTCAAAGGTCAGCGAAAAGACGAGCCCAAAAGTTCAAAGGAAACGACCGAAAACATCCGGGACTTACGGCGACGGCGACGCAGACGAGGAGGAGGAGTGAAAGTTTTCCGATCATCTTGGCGGGCTGAGTTTCGTCTGCTTGGAAGCCATTTACATACACGATCCCTTTATATACACGATCCCTTACGTGGCTAATGCGGCAGATTACATTATCTCTGGTTTTTTATTATCACTGTTTGAGCAAGACGTATTGTCCAGGTATCTTTGGAAAAATGGATAGTGAGAATACGTGCAATGTGGTGAAAATACATATACATACAAACACATGCACATGCACACAAACTGACACACACACGCACACACACAAACTGACACAGACACACACAAACTGACACACACACACACACAAATTGACACACACAAATTGACACACACACACAAACTGACACACACACACATACACACACACACACACACACACACACACACACACACACACGCACACACACAAACTGACACAGACACACACAAACTGACACACACACACACACAAATTGACACACACACACACACAAATTGACACACACACACAAACTGACACACGCACACACACACACAAATTGACACACAAACTGACACACACACACACACACACAAATTGACACACAAACTGACACACACACACACACAAATTGACACGCAAACTGACACACACACACACACACAAATTGACACACAAACTTACACATACACACACACACAAATTGACACACAAACTGACACACATACACACACACACACACACACACACACACACACACACACAAATCGGAAACAGAGGGAATTCCTGTGGATTGTATGTACACATTTTCGTCATTATATTAGTGAATATAAATGGCAGCTGGAATTGAGTATATTATAATAGTACTATTGATGATGAAAATGATATTTATGAAAAAGATGATGATGACGATGATAATGATGATGGTGAGAATATTAGCAACAATAACAACACATCAGCAATAACAATTATAATGATAATGAGAATGATGATAATAAAAAATAGTAGTGATAGTTGTAATTGTGATGATCAACAATGCTAATGATAATAGAAAAGAAAATAATAATGATGTTGTTAGTCATAACAATAATTGTAATAACAATAAAAATAGTGATAATGACAATAATAACAGTGAAAATGATAATAATTACGAAGATAATGATGATAACTGTAATAATGATAATAACATTTAAAGTAGTAGTAGTGATAAAGATAATAAAAATGAGGATGATTATGATGATGATGACAATGATAATAGTAAAAATAATAACAATCATAATTATTATAATAATGATAATAGCAATAGTAACAATAATGATAATAATGACAATAATAATGACAATGATAACAATAATAATGATAGTGATAATGAAAACACTAATAATAATAATAATAACGAAAAAATACAATAAAGAAAATTTAAAAAT
>NW_027213439.1:20000-25000 GCF_042767895.1 Penaeus vannamei | reverse complement strand
GAGAGAGAGAGAGAGAGAGAGAGAGAGAGAGTGAGAGTGAGAGGAGAGAGAGAGAGTGAGAGAGAGAGAGAGAGAGAGAGAGAGAGAGAGAGAGAGAGAGAGAGAGAGAGAGAGAGAGAGAGAGAGAGAGAGAGAAAGAGAGAGAGAGAATGAGAGAAAATGAGTGAGAGAGAGAATGAGGTAGATAGATAGATACAGATAGAGAGAATGAGTGAGAGAGAGAATGAGATAGATAGATAGAGATACAGAGATTATGAGAGAGAGAGAGATAGGAATAGATAGATGATAGAGAGAGAGAGGCTAGGAAGAACGACAAAAAAAAAAAAAAAAAAACAATCCCGCCAAAACATGACACAAAAAAATAATGATTTCCTTCCCACTCCAAAAGGTAACGACTTAGCAAATCAACATCGATTCAAAAAAAAAAGAAAAAAAAAAAAGAAAAAAAAAAATCCGATTCATTGCCAACCTTTGACATATCGAATTAAAACTTCAAATAAATACACTTCGGCCGGATGACAAGGCTGTCCGGTACAAGTGTAAACAGCCGCCTCCCTATTATTTTTAGAATCCATTAAAAAAAAAGAAAAAAAAATGGCCGTTCATGTGGACAACCATTAAAAAAAAAATAAAAAAAAATGGCCGTTCATGTGGACAACCATTAAAAAAAAAAAAAATGGCCGTTCATGTGGACAACCATTAAAAAAAATGGCCGTTCATGTGGACAACCATTAAAAAAAATGGCCGTTCATGTGGACAACCATTAAAAAAAAAGAAAAAAAATGGCCGTTCATGTGGACAACCATTAAAAAAAATGGCCGTTCATGTGGACAAACCGGGCGCTTGTTCTCGTCAACTGCAGCCTCCACATGGTCGTTTTGGACGAATTGTTCGCAAAACATCGACGTCCATGAGGTTCTCCATGTTGTGAATCCCTTCCCGAGGTCGATTCAACATCCTCATGCTGTCTCCCTATTATCATGCTCATGCTGTCTCCCTATTATCTTGCTCATGCTGTCTCCCTATTATCATGCTTATGCTGTCTCCCTATCATCATCATCCTCATGCTGTCTCCCTATTATCATGCTTATGCTGTCTCCCTATCATGATGCTCATGTTGTCTCCCTATTATCATGCTTATGCTGTCTCCCTATCATCATGCTCATGCTCTCTCCCTATTATCATGCTTATGCTGTCTCCCTATCATCATCATCCTCATGCTGTCTCCCTATTATCATGCTTATGCTGTCTCCCTATCATGATGCTCATGTTGTCTCCCTATTATCATGCTTATGCTGTCTCCCTATCATCATGCTCATGTTGTCTCCCTATTATCATGCTTATGCTGTCTCCCTATCATCATGCTCATGCTGTCTCCCTATTATCATGCTTATGCTGTCTCCCTGTCATCATGTTCATGCTGTCTCCCTATTATCATGCTCATGTTGTCTCCCTATCATCATGCTTATGCTGTCTCCCTATCATCAACATCTCATGCTGTCTCCCTATCATCATCATGCTCATGCTTTCTCCCTATTATCAACATCTCATGCTGTCTCCCTATCATCCTCATGCTTTCTTCCTATCATCATCATGCTCATGCTGTCTCCTTATCAGCATAGTTTCAACTCTTTCTCCCTCTCTCTCTCTTTCTCCTTCTCTCTCTCTCTCTCTCTCTTGAGTTTTCGATTTCCATGCTGTGTCCCGTCTCTTTCGCGGATTATTTATCATTTCTACGCGTGCCCCATAAACTATTCACAATTTCCACACCTACTCCGTGCTGTAGTCGAGTCCCCATGCCCGCGTTTTCCATAGCCACATTGTTATGTTGTCTGCCTCATGAACCGCTTGCCATTTCGGTTCATGACAAGTTCTTTATGGTTCAGTTTTTGTTCTTTCGATCTTCAGACTGTTCTCCTGACTCAGTTATTCGTAATTTCCAAATCTCATTTGGCTTTGCTACTTCAACGTGATATAGTCTCGATTGGCCGACTACACGCTGTTTGCCTTATAAACTATCAGCATTTTTCATGTCTAATACGGTCCCCAGTCTGCCTGCGTATGTGTTTTTTTTCGATGTGAATACTTTGCCGTGTCTTTCAGAAAAAAAAAACATATTTTCTGTACCTGATTTATGCTTCTTATGTCAATATGTATGTCAATGCGTATTTTTTTTCGATGTGTACATTCTGGCGTGTCTTACTAAAAAAAAAAAAAAAAAAAAAACAGAAATATTTTCTGTACCTGATTTATGCGTCTTATGTGCTACGTATGTATTTTTTTCGATGTGAATACTCTGGCGTGTCTTACTAAAAAAAAAAAGAAAGAAAAAAAAAATCTGTACCTGATTTATGCTTCTTATGTGCTACGTATGTATTTTTTTTCTTTTTTTTATCGATGTGCATAATCTGGCGTGCCTTACTCAAAAAAACACATATTTTCTGTACCTGATTTATGCTTCTTATGTCCCCATTTCTGCAATTCTCGGTACACTCACACTTTCCTCTGTCTCATGTCCCCATGTTTGCATTCTCGGTACACTCACACTTTCCTCTGTCTTATCTAGACTAATAAATGATTCCCACGACGTATATAATTCAACCACATGTCTGCTTCCTCGACTGCAAAAGCGTCCCTTGACTACCACATAAAACACAGCCCCCCACACCTCATATCCACACCTCATAAAGCCTTCTACCACGTGTCCCTGCCTGCATCCTCGATCGCCATGTTGCTCCTTGTCTGCCTCATAAACTTCGAGTAATTTCCACGCCTCACATGGAGTGAAAGAGATGAATGAGTAAGCTCACCTCATCATGACTCACCCGGCCGGAGCATGACGGCGCGAGTTATGAGTAAAAGTTATATTTGTTCCCTGAGGTTTTACTGTGGCCTCATTTTGCCGCTTGTGACTCTTTCCTCGTCGTCTAGAGCCTTGGAAAGAATGAGAGAGAGAGAGAGAGAGAGAGAGGGAGGGAGGGAGGGAGGGAGGGGGGGAGGTAGAGGGAGAGAGAGAGAGAGAGAGAGAGAGAGAGAGAGATAGAGAGAGAGAGAGAGAGAGAGAGAGAGAGAGAGAGAGAGAGAGAGAGAGAGAGAGAGAGAGAGAGGGAGGTAGAGGGAGAGAGGAGTAGAGAGAGAGAGAGAGAGAGAGAGAGAGAGAAAGAAAGAAAGAAAGAAAGAAAGAGAGAGTGAGAATCTTTGTATTTCTTTAAACGGCAGGTATTGTGTTTCTTATCCATATCCATTTATTCATATATCTTCTTCTCCCTTGAAAGGTTAACTTCTATTCTTAGAATTAATCATTATTTTCCTATTTCCCATTTATTTCCTATTCTTATTTACCTCCTCGTTAATCTCTGTCCGTTGAGATTAATACCTCACAGGATCTGCATGTGAATGACCTCGTGTATGTCTATGCATGTGTATGTCTCCTTAAGTCAGTGTACATAAGCGTGTCTACATAATGCCCAAACACGAAATACATTTTTTTTTAAGTAACGCGCACAGAACAAACTTAAAAATGAAGGGAATCTAAATATTTACAAGGCTGCAGTTCCATGACAGTGACAAGGATTACTGGCATGATCTCAAACGCACACAAACACACACATTCTCACGCACGCACACACTCAAGAAGATACATACTCACGCACACACAGACTCTCACGAACACACAAACACGCACAAATTGTCATGAACACACACACAAATTGTCATGAACACACAAACATATACACACGCGCATTCCCATGCATACACATATACACACACACGCGTTCTCATGCATACACACAAACACACACACACCTTCTCACGCACACACACATACACACACATTTTTGTACTTTTTTACTGATGACCCGCCGAAAGTCCGCGTGGAATTAGGCCAAGTGAAATCGAAGAGGAAATAAGAGCTTCGATAAACACGCAACTTACGAAGTACAACCTGATTGAATAAATCTTATATCTGTCTCACGAAACAGTCTTCTGTATTACTCGTGTACGTAGAAAGGTGCACACACACACATAGATATATACACACACACACATAGATACACACACACACACATAGACACACACACACACACACACACACACACACACACACACACACACACAGACACACATATATATATATACTTATATATACATATATATATATATATATATATATATATATATATATATATATATATATATAGAGAGAGAGAGAGAGAGAGAGAGAGAGAGAGAGAGAGAGAGAGAGAGAGAGAGAGAGAGACAGAGAGAGAGAAAGAGACAGAGATAGAGATAGAGAGAGAGAGAGAGAGAGAGAGAGAGAGAGAGAGAGAGAGAGAGAGAGAGAGAGAGAGAGAGAGAGAGAGATTGAGAGAGAGAGAGAGAGAGAAGGAGAGAGAGAGGAGAGAGAGAGAGAGAGAGAGAGAGATAGAGAGATAGAGAGATTGAGAGAGAGAGAGAGAGAGGGAAAGGAGATAGAGAGAGGGAGGGAGGGAGAGAGAGAGAGAGAGAGAGAGAGAGAGAGAGAGAGAGAGAGAGAGAGAGAGAGAAAGGCGAGAGCATCCCCTTTGATAATCCGTCTTAATAAGGAATTGCAATAACAAAGACAAAACACCGGCAGCAAAGCAGTCTATTTATAAACAGACAATAATGATTAGTAATAATAATAATAGAAAGAATAATGATGATTGATAACTATATTACATTGACAATCATGATCATAACAAAAACAATAATATAATAATGATAATAATGATGATAATAATAATGACAATAATGATAATAATAATGATAATAATAATAATAATGACAATAATGATAATAATAATGATAATAATAATAATAATAATAATGACAATAATGATAATAATAATGATAATAATAATAATGGTAATGATGATGATAAATTTAACAAAGATAATAATACTATTCCTGTCAATACTAAGATTATTAATCATAATATAAATAATAGTAATAATAATGATAATTGCAAATAACAATAA
>NW_027213439.1:0-2500 GCF_042767895.1 Penaeus vannamei | reverse complement strand
TACTGATAATACTACTAATACCCAAAATTAACAAAAGACTAGAAAAGACCACAGTAGAATTATAATAATAATAACAATAATAATAACAATAATAATAATAATAATAATAATAATAATAATAATAATAATAATAATAATGATGATGATCTATAATAATGATGATGGAGATATATAATAATATAAAAATAATAATGATAATAACAATTACAATATCAATATTAATACTTTTGACATAATAATAATATAAATTGGAAAGAAATAATACTGACAATAATAATAATAATAGTAATAATAATAATGATAATAATAATAATAGTAATAAAACAAATAACAAAAATAATAACATCAACAACAGCAGAACAACAACAGAATAATAATAATAAAATTAATACCAATTATAATACTGACATTGAAAACAACATTAACAGCAAAAACAAAAACAACAACAATACTAATAATATTCAAAACTAAAAATTAAAAGAATGGGAACAACAAAAAACAACAATAATAATAATAATAATAATAATATCAAAAAATAAAACTAATAATAACATTCATAACAGTTAAGATATTAATACTAATAACAATAACAACAACAACAATAATGATTAATATCATTATAACTATTATGATTAATACTACTACTACTACTACTACTACTACTACTACTAATAATAATGGTAATAATAATGATAATAATAATAATAACAACAATAATAAATAATATATCAACAATAATAATGAATATTATCTACTACTTCTTTTAAGTTATCAAAATTATAACAATCTTTTAAAGAAAAACTATACAACTATAATAATTGATACTGATAACAGATGATGATGATGATGAAGATATAATTATAATATCAGTAGTAGTAGGTAGTAGTAGTAGTAGTAGTAGTAGTAGTAATAGTAGTAGGTAGCAATAATAGTTGTAATAGTAGTAGTAGTAGTAGTAATAGTAGTAATAATAGTAGTAATAGTAGTAGTAGTAATAGTAGTAGGTAGTAATAGTAGTTGTAATAGTAGTAGTAATAGTAATAGTAGTAGTAGTAGTAGTAATTGTAGGTAGTAATAGTAGTTGTAATAGTAGTAGTAGTAATAATAGTAGTAATAATAGTAGTAGGTAGTAATAGTAGTTGTAATAGTAGTAGTAGTAATAATAGTAGTAGTTGTAGTAGCAGTAGCAGTACTAGTAGTATGTAGTAATAATAGTAGTAGTAGTAGTAGTAGTAGTAGTAGTAGTAGTAGTAGTAGTAGTAGTAGTAGTAGTAGTAGTAGTAGTAGTAGTAATAGAAGTAACAATAGTAGTAGTAGTGATACTGATAATAACAAAAACAATGAATTAAATAATATTAATATGACTAATTAATCCTGGTAAAATGATAATGCCATAGAAACAATAATTTCTAAAAACAAAAGGAATCCTATTGATATATGATAAATAGAAAATGACCCTGCAATATTACATTGTACCTAAAACATGTTGAATGAAAAATAAAAAAAATATTATGACATGTGTGCAGGAAGCAAGGAAATGGCAAATTAAACTCTTTCACAAGTAATTTCTCATAATGAAATCAAGTAACAGTTATCATGTTTTCAAGAAACCGCTTATAGAGTTAACTGCCTCATAGAATATACTACAACAAGCACTGTCAAAAGAATAAGAAACTGTAAAATGCCAAACAAGAAAATATAACTTTATCTTTTTATACTAATATCGGAAATGTCTTAATATCCTCAACATTTTCTCACGTGGCTACCATTACCTTCATTAACTCAACAGTAATATTACCAAATGATAATTACGACAATCAGGTAATAGCCATCGCAAAAACAACTGTGTTAGGAACAAAAGACATTCTCTCAAATAATGATGATATTAATGGGTCGCAAATGATAATTACAGAACCAACTAACCAATAAGGTATTTTTGTCACGAAATATCTTGTTGGTTATGAATAAATGACCTGCAAACACACGCGGGTTCACAGGCACCAGGTACACGCATATGGGCGTAGGGGGAGTACAACTGTCTACTATACCTTGCGTAACAATGGTCAATGAAACCACCCACAGTACAATGGAAAGAAACAAGAATAGAAAAAAAAGTAACCAATTCTCTCCCGTCAATATAATCAGGAGTCACGATTTCCTTCTAAGCTACGACTGTGATTTCAGGAAATTCTTCCGTCTTTTTTTTATATATATATCATGCGATGAACAGGTTTAAAAGATCACATCAGCAAGAGAAAGTTCACGTCAGCTGTTTTTCACGATTTGTGGGTTGAAGGTTGGACTCATATCACGGTTGCTGCTTCGTGTTTCCTTCGCGGAGCCACACCGGGGGCTTAATTCACGACGAAATCCTAAAGAGAATCCTAACCACGCGCTATTTACCCTAAACCATCCACTCATTTTCGAGAGCTAAATTATTAATCAGGGAAAAAAATAATTTAAAAAATCCCTCGGTTCCAACTCACTCTTCATACTAGAG
>NW_027213438.1:50000-51000 GCF_042767895.1 Penaeus vannamei | reverse complement strand
TGCCTGAGTCGCAAGTTCTCTCGCCTTACGCAACCGCTCCGGGAAGGAACTCCTGCCGCGGCGACCCCAGCAACGGGAATTAGCGCGGGGGTTGGGGAGTGGGGGGGTTGGGTGCAGTAGGAAGGAGAAGGGGGGGGGACGGGAACGGGGTGAAGGGGAGAGGGGGTGGAGGTAGGTGGAGGGAGGAAGGGGGGTGGGTGGAGGTAGGTGGAGGGAGGAGGGGGGTTGCTGGAACGTGGGGAAGGGGGGAGGGAGGGAGGGAGGGGGGGCGACGGGAAGAGGGAGGGGGGGGGAAGAAGAGAGGGTAGGGAGGAAGGGGAGGGGAAAAAGGGGGGAAGTGGATGGGAAGGACGAGGAGTAGGGGATGGTGTATGGGGCGTGGGGGAGGTAGGTGGAAGGAGGAGGAGGAGGACGAGGGAGAAGTAGGAGGGAAGGGATGGGAAGAAGAGGAAGGAAGTGTGTGGGAAGGATGAGGAGTAGGGTAGGGGAAGAGAGTAAAGGGAGCGGTGAGAGGGGCATGGGAAGAGGAGAGGGGGCTAAGTGGAAGGGAATGGAAGGAAGGGGGAAGGGGAAGAGGGGGGGGGGAGAGTAGGAAGGGAGGTATAGAGCTTAGGGGATGGGAATAAAGGGGTGGAGTAGGAGGAAGGAGAAGAAATAGGAGAAAAATAAGGAACCAGAGAGGGAGAGGGAATGAAGCAGGGGGTAAGGATGAGGGAAGAAGAGGATGGGGGAAAAGCATAAAGGAAGGAGGGACAGCACAATTCCCTCCACTTCCCCCCCTTCCCCTCTCCCCCCCCCCTCACACCCCTTACACACACACCGTCCTTCACATATGTGCATATACAAACAACAACGAAAGTACTGCATCAGCGATAAGGTGATTTTTTGTTTATGAACAGCTTCTCTCGCTCCATCTCTTTCTATTCTTCTCCTCTCTCTCTCTCGCTTTCTTTCCTTCTCCTCTCCCTCCCTCCCTCTCTCTCTCTCTCTCTCTCTCTCT
>NW_027213438.1:32500-35000 GCF_042767895.1 Penaeus vannamei | reverse complement strand
CCGCCTGACTGGAATATGCTATCCTTAAGGGCATGGCATAGTTAGAACACTTAAAAGCGTAGATAGAATTTGAATGAAAGGTCTGTAAAGAGCTTACGTAATTCCGGTTCGTCAGCTGGTACATACGGGTTCGCAGTCCTGTTCTTCTCGGCTGGAGGGCAAGCTGGAACCGCTCAAGTTCCGGCAGGGGGAACGGGTAGCTGCTGCCGTAAGCGATTCTCGTCCTGGGTTACGGTATCCCCTTATTTCTCTTTCTACTTCATCTCTCTTTTTTTCTTCTGTCTCATTCTCTTTCTAATACTGTCTTACTCTTTCTTTCTCTCACTCACTCACTCACTCTCTCTCACTCTCTCCACACACACACAGACATACACACACACCACACACACACACACAGTTTCACTTCCTCCCCGCTTCCCCCACCCTTTCTCCTTCCCTCTCTTCTATCCTGAAAGAAAGAACGGCGTTGATGCTAAGGTCAAAAGGATACACATTTGACTACGACCTGCACATACTGCAACAGCTGGGACTCGATGGGGGATCGTGGGGTGGAGGTGGGAAGGGGGAGGGAGATAGAGAAAGAGAAAAGGATGAGGGAAAAGAAATGGATAGATAGATAGGTAAGAAGGTATAGAGATAGTTGATAAAAAAACTAGACAGGGGGATAGATAGATAAGTAAGAAGATAGGAACGTTGATATAGCGATAGACAGGGGGGTAGATAGATAGATAAGAAGGTAGGTTGGTAGATATAGAAATAGATAGAGGGATAGATAGACGAATAGATAGATAGACACGATAGATAGACAGAAAGAGATATACATATAATTAGATAGTTAGTCGGACATATGGGTATTAAAAGGAAAGAAAGAAAAAATAAAAAAGAGTGAAAACGAACGAGAGAGAACAGAGAATAGAGAAAACGGTCAGAAAACTAAATCACAAGCAGAAGAAAACAGAAAGATAGAACGCGGTGAAGAAGAAAAATAGAAAAATAGAAAAATAAATAGACATAAGAACAGAGACACGGAAAGAAAGCTAAAGAAAACGAGAGACAAAGCAAGTGTGAAGCAGAGGACCAGACGGACGGACAGAGGCAGGTGCGCGAGTAGACAAAGAGGACCCGATCGCGGTGTTCCCTAAGGTGGGTCGCTGCCTTCCGTTGCTCTGTGCTTTACTACTCGTGGGGGACTTTGACCTGAGAAGTGAAATTGCTTGAATGCTTGTATGAATCTGGGTGATGCATTTGTTTACCGATGGTCAGTTTGGTTGTTTGTTTATTTGTCTCGATAAATAGCATTCTCGATTTTCTTTTCAGTCACTATTTATTGCCTGTATGACAGTCAGTCTATTTATTGCCAGTATGATTTTTTATATATCGTTTTTAAAGATTGTTAGTCATTGTTGGTATCAATATCTAGTAGTGATGCGGTATAATTAAGCTTTCATTGTAATAGTGATTATACTTCTGTAACGCTGATATCACGCAAAGCTTTATCTATCCAAAAGATAAAGCCTCCCCGGTTGAATTTGTAATAAACGCTTGATTTAAATAAATGTTAAAACAGTGATACAAGGAATGTTGCGAGGGATATTTGCTGGAAATAAAACTAAATCACGTTGAGGTTGAACAGCTTTTATTGTTAAAATATTCACATGGATATTAAGATCCGTGATTTAAGAGGAATCTCTCTCTGCATAAAGCCAGTAAGTGATAATTATCTTTCACTATTCTTATTACCTATTTTTAATAATTTTTCAGAAACTGTGATATGATAGCAATAAAAAGATAAAAAAGCGTCAAGGGTCAAGGAATATCATTCGCTCTGGTCTACTGGGCACGTAAGCTATGAGACAGTTACAACCTTCATTTTAATCTACCCCGTGTGGTATGGAGTGCGACCTTGCCACAGCCTGGAATGCAACCCAGGAGAGCCTGACCAGAGCCTGCGTAACACATGTTGCCAGACAGCAAATGGTCGGCATGGGATTATAACTAAGGCCGACATACCGCTCCTGTTCGTGTCATCCCGAGACAGGTGTAATTTATGAAAGGCTGACATAATAATTCCTCAGCGAAGAAGACAGCAAGCGACAGGAGGGATTGGAAGACGTTATAAAGAACCGAGAAGAATTAACAAAAATGAGGACCATGGCAAATCGTGAGGAACCATGAAGAGCCAGGTGGCCCGAGCGAGACATAGGAACCCCCCAGAGGAGCCAGATGACACCAGGAAGAGCCAGGAGGCACCAAGAAGAACCCGCAGGCGCCAGAAATAACCGAGGAGAACCAGGGCAAGTCAGCAACCCTTATAGGAAGAACGGAGTGGCACCGGCCGACCCACGAGGCCCCGGGAAAGGGTTAAGCGGCAGCATGACAACCCGGACACGCCGCCCTGTCCGAAAAGGAGATCGAGAGGGATCCAGGGAGATCCCGGAGCCACACGAGTGCCGCCTGGAGGGTGATCGTGACTGGAGGGAGCGGAGGGACTAACGGTGTG
>NW_027213438.1:5000-12500 GCF_042767895.1 Penaeus vannamei | reverse complement strand
ATGTGAGCGAATCGTATAAAAGGAGAAATAGGCTTATTAAAATTATCAATACAATAATGTTAAAGGGGATTGCTGATGCTATGATGAATGGTGAATAATAATGATGGTGATAATGATTATAACGGTGGTAATAACGATAACAATAACAGTAATGGTAACAATAACAATAACAACAACAAAAACAACATCACCATCAGCATCATTATCCAACAACAACAAGAACAACTACAGCAACGAACGGCGGCAACGAACGACACTGACAGTATCAAACAGCAACAACTGAACAAAAGCAACAACAACATCAACAACTAACAAGAACTAAAAAAAAAAAAAGAAAAAAGAGAGAGAGAGAGAGAGAGAGAGAGAGAGAGAGAGAGAGAGAGAGAGAGAGAGAGAGAGAGAGAGAGAGAGAGAGAGAGAGAGAGAGAGAGAAACATATATACTACAAAAAACAACAACAACAACAACTACAACAACAACAACGCTACCAAGAGCAAGAGCGATAGTCGTAATCACCATCCTCATCACTGTTACTTCAAACACGATAATGATCCCAATTACGGCCGCCCTAATCCTCACCCTCCGCCCGCCGCCGCCAAAGGAAAGCCCGGTAGCGTGTGAGGCGGAGCGAGGAGAGGGAGGGGGGATGGAGGGAGGATGGAGGGAGGATGGAGGGAGGATGGAGCGAGGAGAGGGAGGGAGGAAGGAGGGAGGATGGAGGGAGGAGGGGGTAAGAGGAGGGAGGGAAGGGGGTGGAACTCTAAACACGATAATGAACATGGCCGCCCTCATCCACCTCTGGCCCGCCGCCGCCAGAAGGGAGGGAGGAGAGAAGCCCGGGAGGGGTGGGGAGGAGAGGGAGGAGAGGGGGAGGGAGGGGGATGGAGGGAGGAGAGAGGAGGAAAGGAAGGGGAGCGATGGAGGGAGGAGGGAGAAGGGGGGGGTAAGAGGAGGGAGGGAGGAAGGGGGAGGTGAGGGAGGAGGGGAGGGGGAGAGGGGGTGAAGGGAGGAGGAGGGAGGAGAGGAGGGAGGGAGGAGGATGGAGGGAGGATGGAGGGAGGAGGGGGAAGGAGGGCAAGAGAGAGAGGATGAAGGGGAGGGAGGAGGGGAGGGAGAAGGGGTGAAGGAGAGGGAGGGAGGAGAGGGTGGAAAAAGAGAAGGAGTGGGAGGGAGAGAGGAGGGGAGGGATGGGGGAGAGAGGGAGGAGAGGGGGAGGAGAGGGAAAGGGAAGGAGGATGGAGGGAGGAGGGAGGGGGAGGGGAGAGGGGGTGAAGGGGAGGGAGGAGAGGGAAAAATGAAGGGAGGGAGGAGAGAGGAGGGTAGGGGTGGGGAGGAGGGGGAGGGAGAGGGATGGGGGGAGGAGAGGGAGGAGGAAGGAGGGCGGAGAGGGTGGAAAAAAGGAGGGAGGGAGGAGAGAGGAGGGGAAGAGAGAGGAGGGGAGGGGTGGGGGAGGGGGATGGGGGAGGAGAGGGAGAGGAAGGAGGGGAGGAGAGGGTGGAAAAGGAGGGAGGTAGGAGAGGGGAAGAGAGAGGAGCGGGAGGGGGAAGGTGAGGAGAGGGAGGAGAGGGGGAGGGAGGGGGGATGGGGAGGGAGAGGGAGAGGAAGGAGGAGGAGAGAGAGGGTGGAAAAAAAAGGAGGGAGGGAGGAGAGAGGGAGGAGGGAGGGAGGAAAGGAGAGAGGAGGGAAGGGGGGAAGGGAGGGAGGAGAGGGAAGAGAGGGGGAGGGGAGCGGGATGGGGGAGTGAGAGGGAGGAGGGAGGAGAGAGGAGAGTGGATGGAAAAATGTTGGAGGGAGAAGAGGGGGAGGAAAGAAATTAAGGGAGGAGAGGAGGAAGGGGGAGCGAGGAGAGATGGGGAGAGGGAGAGGAAGGGAGGGAGGGAGGAAGGAATAACGGGAGGGAATGTGGGAGGAAGGGAGGGGAAAGGGGAATGAATGAAAGGGGAAGGGGAAGGGAGGGGAGGGGGAAGAATAAATTGTAGGAGGAATAAAAGGAAAGGGGGGAAGGGGGGGGGAAAAATTAAGGAGGGAAGGGAAGGGAAGGAGGTGAAGAAGAGAGAGAAGGAGTTGGAAAAAAGGGAAGGTGGAAGAGAGAAGAGAGAGATGGAGTAGGAAGGAGAAAAAGAAAGGGAGAAGAAGAGTAGAAAATGTAAAGAGAGGAAGGGAAGAAGGAGGAAAGGAAAGAGAAAACTAAAGAGAGAAAATACGAGAGAGAGTGGTAGAAATAAAGGAAAGGAGGAGAATGGAAGGAGAGACGGAGGAAGAAAAGAATGATGGGAAGGAAAAGAGAAAGACAGGAAGGAGGGACGTAAGAGGTGTGAGAGAAAGTTGGGAAGAGGTGGAGGAAAGAGAATCAGAATAGAAGCAAGGGGAGTGGAGGGGAAAGCAAGAGGGATAGAAATAGAAAGGTGGAAGAGAGAAAAGTGGAGAGAAGTGCGGGTGGAGGGGAAGCATAGGAAGGAGGAGGAATATGAAAGAGAATGGAGGAAGAAAGCAAGTGGAATGGAGGAAGGGAAAATCTGAAGAGAAAGAGGGAAGAATGGAAGGAAAAGAGAAAGAGGGAAATGGAAGAAGGGAAGCAGTAAAGGAGGCAGAACGATGGGACGAGGGAAGGAGAGGGAGAGGGAGGGAGGAAGGGAGGGAGAGAAGAGAGGAAGGAAAAGAGAGAGGTGGAAAAAGAAAGAAAGCAAAACAGCAAAGGAGGCAAAGGGTCGGGGAGAGGGGAAAGAGAGAGAGAGAGAGGAAGGGAGGAAGGGGAGAGAAAGCAAGGGAGGGAGTGAAGGGAGGATAAAGGGAAGAGAGAAGAGAGGAAGAATGGAGAGGGAAAAGAGAAAGAAGGCAAACAGTAAAGGGGAGGCAAGAAGGGTCGGAGCAGTAAGGGATGCAGAATGAAGAGGACGAGGGAGGAGAGGGAGAGAGGGGAAGGAGGGAGGGAGGGAAGAGAGGGAGAGAGGATGAGAGAGGAAACAAGGAGAAGAGAGAGGGTGAAAAAAGGAAGAAAGGCAAACAATAAAGGAGGCAAAGGGTCGGGAGCGAGGGGAAAGAGGGAGGGAGGGAAGGAGGGAGGGGAGGGAGGGAGAGAGGGAGAGAGGGAGGGAGGGAGAGAGGGAGGAGGGAGGAGGAGGGAGGGAGGGAGGGAGGGAGGGAGGGAGGGAAGGAGGGAGAGAGGAGGAGAGGGAAACAAGGAGAAAGAGGAGAGGGTGAAAAAAGGCAGAACAGTAAAGAAGGCAAAACAGTAAAGGGAGGCAAAGGGTCGGAGCGAGGGAAAGAGGGAGGGAGGGAGGGAGAGGAGGGAGGGAGGAGGAGGGAGGGGAGGGAGGGAGGGAGGGTCGAGCAAGGGATGGGAGGGAGGGAGGGAGGGAGGGAGGGAGGGAGGAGGGAGGGAGGGAAGGAGGGAAGAGAGAGGAGGAGAGGGAAAAAAGGGAGAAGAGAGAGGGTGAAAAAAGGAAGAAGGCAAACAGTAAAGGAAGGCAAAGGGTCGGAGCGAGGGGAAAGACGGAGAGACGGAGGGAGAGACGGAGGGAGGGAGGGAGGGAGGAAGGAAGAGAAGGGGGGAGGGAGGGAGGGAGGGAGCTGTTAACGGAGCCTCACACAGCGTCGCGCAGCTACTGAATCCCACAAGGCGTTATCACCCGGGTTCCTGCGGCGTCCTTGGGGGGGAGGGGGGTACCTATGGTCGCCTTGGATGGCCTTTGATGAGTCTGGTTAGACCACAGGGGACCCCGCCGCCCTGCTTCGGCCTGGACGGGGTCGGCGCGTCTACTGATTTGGGCTTGCTTTGTTTGGGTTAGCAGGGTGGTTAGCATTTTTGGGGTTAGCTCTTTGGGGGTTTTGGTTGCTTTGTTTAAATCCCCCGTGTGGAGAGCATCTATTTTTTTTTTCTTTTTTTTTACGTTCTTTCTTCTTCTTTTCTTTGTGAGAATTATAGTTATAGTTAGTTTATGAGATATATATTTTTTTTTACTTTATATACATATGCTTATTGTAGTTTATAATCGATTTAAAACAATAACAATAATATTGATTGAAAATATGATAATCCATAAAAGCTAAAAAATAAACAAAACGAAAATAGAGAATAAATGATAATAACAAAAACAAAAGTGTAGCTACCAAACATAATCAAAACATTCCTACAGATAAATGCAAAAGCAATTTCAAATAAAGAAGAAGAAAAAAAAACAAGATCAAAATATTCCTACGGATAAAGACAAAGGCAATTTCAAAAAGAAAAAAAAGGAAAAAAAAAACTTTCTGCTTATCATCTGATGTCGTTTTCTTTTCTTCTTTTTTCTCCGTCGTACATATAAACAGTTCAAGTGTGCATTAGTGGTCTTCAAGCTTTCACGGTGTGGAAACAGGAACGTCTGAGAGGGGGGTGGGGGGAGACATAGGGGTTGAGGGGAGGGAGGGGAGTTGGAGTAAAAAGAAAATGGAGGAGGGGAGAAAGGAATCGAGGGATAAATTTGGAGGAAGACTGACAGACAGGCAGACAGACGGACAAAAAAATAGATAGATGGACAGACAGACAGATAGATAGGTAAATAAATAGATGGATAGATATATAGATAGAAGTAAATATAGAGAGATAGGGAGACAGACAGGCAAATAAATAGACAAATAAATAGTTAATATAGATAGATAGATAGACATAACATAGTTAGACAAAGATAGATAAATAGATATGCATATAGATAGGCAGATAGGTAGTTAGATAGATAGATAGATTGATAAATGGATCGGCAGATCATTAGATAGATAGATAGATGAAGACAGCAATAAACAGATAGTAATATATGTATAAATAGATAGATAGAAAATAGATAGATAGAGAGATAGGTAATATATAAATAGATTGGCAGACAGATAGAGTAGAAGGTAGATAGGTAGGTAGAGATAGATATACTGACAGATAAATGGACAGATAAACAGAGAGCGAGAGAGAGAGAGAGAGAGAGAGAGAGAGAGAGAGAGAGAGAGAGAGAGAGAGGAGTGAAGAGATAAAGAGAGAGAGAGAGAGAGAGAGAGGGAGAGAGAAAGAGACAGACAGAGAAAGAGATAAAGAGAAAGAGAGAGAGAGAGAAAGAGAGACAGACAGAGAGAGAGAGAGAGAGAGAGAGCGAGAGAGAGAGAGAGAGAGAGAGAGAGAGAGAGAGAGAGAGAGAGAGAGAGAGAGAGAGAGAGAAAGAGATAAAGAGAGAGAGAGAGAGAGAGAGAGAGAGAGAGAGAGAGAGAGAGAGACAGACGAGAGAGAAAAAGAGAGAGAGAAAGAGAGAGAGAGAGAGAGATAGAGATAGAGAGAGAGAGAGAGAGAGAGAGAGAGAGAGAGAGAGAGAGAAGAGAGAGAGAAAGAGATAAAGAGAAAAAGAGAAAGAGAGAGAGAGAGAGAGAGAGAGAGAGAGAGAGAGAGAGAGAGAGAGAGAGAGAGAGAGAGAGAGAGAGAGAGAGAGAGAGAGAGAGAGAAAGAGATAAAGAGAGAGAGAGAAAGAGAGATAAAGAGAGAGAGAGAGAGAGAAGGGGAGGGCCCAGAGAGAGAGACAGAGAGAGAGAGTGAGCGAGAGACAGACAGACAGACGAGAGAGAAAAAAAAGAGAGAGAGAAAAAGAGAGAGAGAGAGAGAGAGAGAGAGACAGGCGAGAGAGAGAAAAAAAAAGAGAGAGAGAAAAAGAGAGAGAGAGAGAGAGAGATAATAAGGGTAAATAGAAAAGAGACCGAAAGAGAACACGCAAGTCTTCAACAAACAGCGACCTCTTTCAATTTCCGCAAAAAAAAAAAAAAAAAAAAAAAACGCTCCCTCACTCCACCCAAGACTCCAACACCTTCCGGACACCCCCTCCCCCTCCACCCTCCCCCCCATCACCCCCCCTCCCTCACACATGGCTACCTCACAAACATCTCCCAAGAAAGGCACTCGCTCCGCCCTCGCTTCCGGGTGGGTGTTTCTGTCTCCATTCTGTCTCTTTTTCTCTGTCTCTCTGTTATTCTGTCTCTTTCTTTCCCTTTCTCTGTCTCTCTCTTTCTCTTTCTCTGTCTCTCTCTCTCTGTTTCTCTGTCTCTCTCCCTCGCCTTCTCTCTCTCTCTCTCTCTCTCTCTCTCTCTCTCTCCCTCTCTCCCTCTCGCTCTCTCTTTCTCTCTTTATTGGTGTATCCTTCTGTAATTTCATCTGTTTTTATTTTTCTGTTTGTCAGTGTACCTGTATCTGTCTTTCTATTACATGCTTCTCTCTTTTTTCTACCTTTCTTTTTTCTTTCTCCATATATCAATCAGTCACTAAGTCTACTAATCTTTCTACTTATCTATCTTTCTCTATTTATCTACCTGTCTACCTATCTCTCATTCTCTTGCCTCTCATCATCACTCTTCCTGTTCTAACCCCACCCCCGCTCTCTGCAAACATTTCTTTCCCCTTTCAATCTTTTTCTTTTCTCCTCTTTCCTCACCTTTTTCTTCCTCTCTCATTTTTTTCTTCTTCCATTCTATCTCTCTTGACTTCCTCATTCATTCATTCATTCTCGTCTTCCTTCTCACTCTCCCTCCCTCACACACTCCTCCCTCTCTCATTCTTTTCTTCCCCCCCCCTCTTTCTCCTCTCCCTTTCTCTCCCCTTCTATTGCACCCCTTGTCTTCCTCCTCTTTATTCTTTCCTTCTTTCACTGGATGTTCGTTCACCTTCCCGAGAAAACTGGAGCGGAAACGAGTTTAAAACCAGGATAGAAACTGCCTCTTTGGTGATGGCTAATGTCTGCTCGGGTAGGAGGGGGGAGGGCGAGGGGAGGGGCGAGGGGAGGGGCGAGGGGAGGTGGGGCAAGGTACCGGGGCTTGGAGGGTAGGGGAGGGTACAGGGGGTTGGGAGAAGAAGGGGGAGGGGTAGGGTACAGGGGGCTGGGGAGAAGAGGGGGAGGGGTAGGGTACAGGGGCTTGGAGGGGAGGGGGGAGGGTACAGGAGGTTGGAGGAAGAGGGGGGAAAGCAGATGAGACAGGGGTGTAGGTAGGAGGGGGAGGGAAGGTGAGGGGGAAAGTGCCAGGAAGGGGAGGGAAAAGTGCCAGGAAGGGGAGGGGGATAAGTGCCAGGATAGGGGGCAGGGGTGCAGGGAAGGGGGATATTAGACAGGGGGCAAGGGGCACAGGGGAGAGCAAGATGACAAGGGGCAGTGGGAAAGCAAGGGGGCAAATGGCAGGGGGAGAGCAAGGGGTCAAGGGGCAGTGGGGAGAGCAAGGGGGCAAGGGGCAGGGGGGCAAGAGGCAGGGGGAGAGCAAGGGGCAAGGGGCAGGGGGAGAGCAAGCGGGCAAGTGGCACGGGAGTGCAAGGGAGCAGGTGGCAGGGGGAGAGCAAGGGGCACTTTGATGATGATGGCTTTTGGCGGCAGGGGCCGTTTTAGCTATTCATTATTATATAGAGATATACATTCTTTTTGGGTGTGGCGGGGGAGAGAAGCAACATTTCGCACGATTTTTTACACTTCAATACATCATTAAAAAAAAAGTGCATATATATATTGATCA
>NW_027213437.1:0-2500 GCF_042767895.1 Penaeus vannamei | reverse complement strand
CAGACGGACGCTGCCCTTACGGACTGAACCCTTTTTTATACAGGCCAGAGGAATGCTTTGTAGGATTCCGCTAGACAAGCAAAGCAAATCAAAACAAAAGAAAGTCAGGATAGATTTTCGTAGATTTCATATTTCTCCATTATAATAAGATAAAGAAAAACAAAGGCGAATTTTCACCGAATTTTAACAAAATCAAAGAAAGCGAAGCCATGGCCGACGCTACTCTTCGCACAGTCGCTGGGAAAGACTGTCCGATTTTCTCGCGACGGTGGTTCCCAGCGCGTCCGATTCCCAGGCTAAGCGCGCGACCTCGGAACAGCAACGCGTCGTCATTCCTGCAATAACGCTACCCCCCCCCCCCACACACACTTCCTCTCCCTTTGGTCTCTCTCTCTCCTATCGTATCAATTGAAATCCTTATGCAATTGTTCCACGCCTATTGGCCATCTTATCCATCCAGATATTCTGTCTCTTATTACTCTCTTTCTCCTTCTATCCCGTACCACCTCCCCTCTATTCCTTTCCTATCCACCTATTTTCTTTAATCCCCTCCTCCCACGTTTCTTCCTCTTCTCCCCCCTCCCACCGTCACTCTCCCCCTTCCCTTCATCTCCTCCCCCAGTTCCTCCTACTCCTGCTCCTTCCCCCTTTCCTCTTGTTCCTCCTTCTGCTGCCCTGTCTCCTCCTCCTTGCTGCTCCTTCCCCCTCTTCCTTCCTCCTGCTCCTGTCTCCTCTCTCCTGCCCTGCCCCCTCCCCCTCTTCCTCCTGCTCCTTCCCTCCTCCCTCCTGCTCCTATCTCCTCCCTTTTGCCCCCTCCCCCCTCCCCCTCTTCCTCTTGCTCCTTCCCTCCTCCTGCTCCTATCTCCTCCTGCCCCCTCCCCCTCTTCCTCCTGCTCCTTCCCTCCTCCTCCTGCTCCTATCTCCTCCTGCCCCCTCCCCCTTTTCCTCCTGCTCCTTCCCTCCTCCTCCTGCTCCTATCTCCTCCTGCCCCCTCCCCCTCCCCCGGGCCGGCCGCAGCAGCAGACGCAGCGGGCGGCGTCGCCAAGGCCGCGGTCTCCGGCAGAGGGAGTGGAGTAACTCCTCTTGGGCCGAGTGACGCAAGGCGCCGCGAGAAGTGGGAAGGGGGGGGGGGGGGCTGCGGGGGTGCTGCCCCATGGCACTGGCATCATGTGCCGCCCCGGGGGGAGGGGGGGGGGGCACCCGGCTGGGATAGCTGGGATTTGTCTAGGAACTATGCATGTATGCGTATAAACGGTCAAATAAGCATGTCCAGATACATACGTAAACTTGCACACACATACATCCGTGCATATATACACGTACACACACACACGATACCACACACGCGCACACACACACACACATATATATATATATATATATATATATATATATATATATATATATATATATATATATATATATAAATACAATATATATACATACATACATACATATATATATATATATATATATATATATATATATATATATATATATATATATATATATATATATATATATATATATATATATATATATATATATATATATATATATATATATATATATATATACATACATATATATATATATATATATATATATATATATATATATATATATATATATATATATATATATATATATATATACCTATATACATATATATTCGTTCATTCTCTTTCCCTTCCTCTTTTTCCTTTCCTCCTCCTAAATAAAGATCAAAACTTGAAAAAAACATCGCACAAGAAAGGGGGAGAAAGGCGCGAGAGACGATAAAGAATAAGCCAGACAGACACTTGCGAAAATAACCGCAGACCGGCCAGTGCTCGACGATTATTGTGTCAAAATCACCTCCTGTTTTTTTTTCTCTCTCTCTCTTTCCTCTCTCTTTTCTATCTTTATACTCCAGAGTAAAAAGAGAAGAGATAAGAAATAAAATAAAAGGAACGTAATGAGAGAAGGGGCGAAACTATAAGTAAAATGTTTCAATTTAGGATGTTATAGAAGGTGAATTTAATAAAGAAATCGCGACAGACTCAAAAAAAAAAAAAGCTTTTCTCATTCCATCTCAAAGACAAGAGCAAAGAAATAACGATAAAAAAGATAATGAAAAGAAAGAGAAGAGAAGAGGAGAAATATAACAAGAAAATTGAAATAGAGAGGATGAGGAAAAGAGAAAACAAGGAGGTAAAGGAGGAGATATTTAACAAGGAAGGAACAAAAGAAGAATAAAAGGAAATCAGAAAAAAAAGAGAATGAAATAAAAAAAAAAGAAAAAGGAATCAGAAAAAGAAGATGAAAAGGGAATCAGAAAAAAAAAAAAAATAAGGGAATAAACAAACAAAACAGACAAACAAACCTCAAAATAAAAAACACCCAAACACACAAAAAAGAAAGAAAAGAAAGAAAAGAAAAGAAAAAAAAAAAAACAGTATAAGCGAAGAAAACACCAAGCCAGCGAACGGCAGCGGCGCGTTCCGTTGCGACACTATCC
>NW_027213436.1:70000-82500 GCF_042767895.1 Penaeus vannamei | reverse complement strand
ATACTTTTTTTTGTTTTTGTTTTTGTGAATTTTGCTTCTTCTTCTTCTCTTTCGTCAATATATATATATTTTTTCTGTGTGAATTTTGCTTCTTCTTCTCATTCGTCTGTACTTTTTTTGGCTTTTTTTTGTGAATTCTGCTTCTTCTTCTCTTTCGTCTATACTTTTTTGTCTTTTTTGTGTGTGAATTTTGCTTCTTCTTCTCTTTCGTCTATACTTTTTTTGGCTTTTTTTGTGAATTCTGCTTCTTCTTCTCTTTCGTCTATACTTTTTTTGTGATTTTTGCTTCTTCTTCTCTTTCGTCTGTACTTTTATATATATATATATATATATATATATATATATATATATATATATATTTATATATATATATTTTTTTTTCTGTCTCTTTTAGTGAATTCTGCTTCTTCTTCTCTTTCGTCTATACTTTTTTTTTCTTTTTTTATGAATTCTCCTTCTTCTGCTTCTCTTTTCGTCTATCATTTTTTCCTTTTTAAATCATATTTTTCTGTCCTCTTTTCGTCTATGCACTTTTTTTTTTTTTTTTTTCTCTCTCTCTTTTTAGTGAATTCTGCTTCTTCTTCTCTTTCGTCTATACTTTTTTTTCTGATTTTTGTGTGTTTTTTTATCTGTGTATATTTTTTATTCGTTTTTCTTTCCTGTCTTTCGTTAATTTTTACACTTTATTCTTTCTTTCTTTGTTTGTTTACACATTTTAAAAATTTTCTTTACTTATGTATATATTTTTTTTTCTTTCGTGTTTTTGAGGTTTTCTTTGTGTCTATTTTTACGATTTTTTTTATCTTTTTTTTTTCGTCTTCGTCTGTTTTTTGTGTTTTTTTGTATTTTCTGTTTTTTTTTTTTGTGTGTGTTTTCATTTTTGTGTTTTCTGTTTTTTTTTGTCTGTTTTAATTTGTGTTTTCTGGTTTCCTTGTGTCTGTTTTCGCGTTTTTCTTTTCTTTTCTTTCTCTCATTTTTTTACTGCGAAAGAGGAAGATAAAGAAGAAGAGGAAGAGAAATAAGAAGAGGAAGAAGAAGAAGAAAAAATAGAAGAAAACATAGAAGAGAGGACAATAAAAAGGACGAAATAAGAAAAAGGGAAATATAAAAACCTAGAAAAACCTAGAAAATAATGATGATAAGGAAATAGAGGACGAATAGAACGAAACGAAAATGATATTGATGATAATGATAAATGATAATGATAATAATAATAATAAGGATAATAACAATAATACAGTAATAAGGATTATGATCATAATGATAATAATAATATTAATTATAATAACAATAGCAACATTGATAATAATGATAATAATTGAAAGAAAAATTGAAAGAAAAAGAATAAGAAAGAGGAAGAAGAAGAAGAAGAAAGGGGAAGAAAAATATGCAATAAAGATGATAATGAAGAAGAACAGGAGAAGATGACGATGATGATGAGGAAGAAGAAGAAGACCAAAGAAATAATAAGAAGGAAAAGATGATGATGATAATCATATTTAAGAATAACAGTATCAAAGAAGATTAGAAGTGATTAGATAAAGAATTAGCGATGGATGAATAAAATGGAAAAAAAATAAAAGAAGATTAAAATGAAAAAAATTGGTTGATGTGAAGAAACAATAATCCGTTTTTTAAAAAGATTATTTAAAACGAAAACAAACGATTATCATCATTCGGATTAAAAGGGAAGGAGGAGTGAAGGAAGGAAGAGAGAGAGGGAAGAAGAGGGAGGGAGGGAGGAAGGAGGAGTAAGAAGAGGGAGAGAGGAGGGGAGGGGAGTGGAGAGAGAGGGAGGGAAGGAGAGAGAGAGAGAGAGAGAGAGAGAGAGAGAGAGAGAGAGAGAGAGAGAGAGAGAGGGAGAGAGGAGAGAGACAGAGAGAGAGAGAGAGAAAGAGAGAGAGACAGAGAGAGTATAATCCGGTTTGGGGTTCTATTCCTTCGCCGGATGTTTGATGATTAAAAAAAGAAAAAAGAAAAAAAAAACCCTGTAAGAAGTGAAATCAAAATTAGAGAAATAAATGATAAAGAAACTGAAGAGAAAGAGAGAAAGAGAGAACTCGGATGTTTAATGATAATAATAATAGTAAAAACAAACATGTAAGAATTGAAATGAGAATCAAAGAAATAAATGATAAAACAAGCTGAAGAGAAAGAGAGAGAGAGAGAGAGAGAACTCAAAAAACGTAATTACTGATTATCGGATAAAGAAAGACATAATTAGAAAATAAACGAAAAAAATAATACCATTTAATTGAAAAAAAAAGATCAAAGGCGGAAAAAAAATTGGAATTGATATTAAAAAAAAAAATGAAAAAGAGAGAAAGAAAGAGAACGCAAAGAAAATAAATCAAAGATGATAAAAGAGGAAATGGAATACTCGCAAAGGAGAGGGGAGAGAGGGAGAGAGAGGGGAGAGGGGGGAGGGGTTATAACGTCACAATTTCTATCAGCATTTCCAACACCATGACTGTAATATTAACCATTCGAAGAAGGGGCTCAGCAGGAGGAGGGAGGGGGAGAGGATGGGAGGGAGGGGATGGAGGAGAGGATAGGAGGGGTGGGGAGAGAGGGAGGAAGGGGGAAGAGGGATGGGAGGGGAGGGAAAGGGGAGGAGGGGAGAGAGGGGAAGGAAGGGAGGAGAGAGGTGGAGGAAAGGAAGGGGATGGGAGGGGAGAGAGGGAGGAAGGGAGGGGAGTGGAAGGAAGGGGAGGTGAATGGGCAGGTGATAAAGAGGGGAAAAGGGGAGGCGGTGAGGAAATAGAAGGAAGGAGGAGAGTAGAAGGGGAAGAAGAAAGGAAGGAAGGGGAGAGAAGAAGAGGAGAGAGAAGAAAGAGGGAAAATGAGTGGATAAGAGAAAAGAAGAAAAGAGACGAAGGGGAGGAGGAAAAGTAAGGAAGAGAGAGAGAAAAAAAACACACACACACAAAAAGGAAATTCAAGGGACGAAGAGGAGGAAGGAGAAGAGGGGAGAGGCAGACGAGGGGAGGAGAAGAGAAGGGGAGACAAGGAGACTGGGCAGAATTGACGCCAAATCCCTCAGTACGGGGTAAAGGGGGGAGGGATTGGTTTATCACGAAAGCTTCAACTCTGGTCCAATTTTATGAAGTGGGAAGAGGAGGAGGAGGAGAAGGAGAAGGAGAAGAAAGAAGAAGAAGAAGAAGAAGACTAGGAGGGGAAGAAGGAGGAGGAGAAGAAGACGAAGAAGAAGAAGAGGAAGAAGAAGACTAGGAAGAAGGAGAAGGAGAAGGAAAAGAAGAAGAAGAAGAAGAGGAAGAAGAAGACTAGGAGGGTGAGGAAGAAAATGAGGAGGAGGAGGAAGAAAAGGAGGAGGAAAAGAAATAAAAAAGAAGAGGAAGAAAGAGAGAAGAGGAGATGGAGTAGGAGAAGAAATAAAAGGAAAAGAAGAACAAGAACAAGGCAGAGAAGAAGAAGGAGGAGGAAGGAGGAAGTGAGGAGGGAGAGGAGGAGGAGGAAGAAGAAAAAGAAAAAGAAGAGCAGGAGGAGTAGGAGAAGAAGAAGGAAAAGAAGAAGAAGAAGAAGAGGAGGATGAGGAAGAAGAAGATGAGTAAAAGAAGAAAGAAGAAGAAAATGAGGAGGAGGAAGAGGAAGAAGATGAAAAACAGAAATAGATAAGAAGAAATAATAATGATAATAGAAGATGAGAAAGAAAAGTGTAAAGAAAAAATCATATAAAACAAACAAAAACACGAATTAGAAAACGGGGAAAAATAAGAAAATGAGTAAGAAAAAATGAAAAGAAAAAGATACAAATAGAAAATGAATAAGAAATAAAAAAAATAAAAGAAAAATGAAAAGAAAAAAAATACAAATAGAAAATGAATAAGAAATAAAAAAGAAAAATGAAATGGAAGTGCCATCGAGGTGCCAAAGAGAGGCAGTTCGAACTATCGAGTCCTTTGCTGCTCAGGACTTGAAACAAAAGGAAGAATGCTGAAGGAAGGTAAGGAAGTGAAGGAGAGGAAGAGAGAAGAGAGAGGAAAGGAGGAAGGAGTGAAGTGAGGAGAAATTGAAGAGAAGAGGAGGGAGGAGAGTGAGGAAGAGGAGAGAGAGGGAGGGAGAGGAGGAAGAAGAAGGAGGAGGAGGAGGAGGAGGGAGAGATGCAGAGAGATGTAGAGAGAGAGAGAGAGAGAGAGAGAGAGAGAGAGAGAGAGAGAGAGAGAGAGAGAGAGAGAGATAGAGAGATAGAGAGAGATAGAGAGATAGAGAGAGAGAGAGAGAGAACAGAGAGAGAGAGAGAGGAAGGAAGGAATGAGTGAGAGGGAGGAGAAAAGGAGGAGAGGGAGGGAGAGGGAGAGAGAGGAAGGGAGGAGAGATAAAATTTTATATTTTTATTTACATATATTTTTAATATATATATTATATATTATTATTTACTCATTTAATTTATTTACGATGCTATTATTATTAATTTTATTATTATTATTTTACATATTTAATATTTTACGATTTACTTATTTATTTAATATTATTATTTATTTATTTATTTTTATTTTTTTTTATTTTATTTATTTATTTTTATTATTTACACACACACATACACACACATACATACACATACACACACAGAGAGAGAGAGAGAGAGACAGAGAGAGTGAGAGAGAGAGAGAGAGAGAGAGAGAGAGATAGAGAAGAGAACGAGACAGACATATACATACAGATAGAACGAGAGAGAAAAATATATAGAGAATAGATATATATACGAAATAGCGAACGAGAGAGAGAGAGCGTCTCCGAAGATCTTAAACCGCCTCCTTACCCCTCACCTCCCCCTCCCTCCCTCTCTCTCCTTTTACCTTTATTTTTATATTTTTTAATTTATATATATATATATTAATAAAGAAGGCTCTTTTTATCACTGACTTTATATAATAAACTCCAATATTCTGGGTATATATATGTCTATATATCTCATTTGACTTCTCTCTTATCCTCCCTCTCTCTTTCTCTCTTCCTCTTCCTTCATTTCTCTCTTTTCTTTTGTGCTCTATATATGTCTGTTTGTTTGTTTTTATATATATATATATATATATATATATATATATATATATATATATATATATATATATATATATATATATATATATATACGTATACGTATATATATAAAACTATATATATAACTGACAGCATATGTTACAGCTGAGAGAGAGAGAACGAGAGAGAGAGAGAGAGAGAGCGTCTCCGAAGATCTTAAACTGCCTCCTTACCCTCTCTTTTGTCTTTCTTTTCTGGGTCTCTCTCTCTCTCTCTCTCTCTCTCTCTCTCTCTCTCTCTCTCTCTCTCTCTCTCTCTCTCTCTCCACCCTCTCTCTCTCTCCTCTCTCTCCTTCTCTGCCTCTCTCTCTCTCTTTACCTTTAACTCGGTGATTATCTTGATGAAGGCTCTTCCATCACTGACTTCATCTCACTCTCTCTCTCTCTGCAATTTATGCTCTCTCTCTCTATTTCTCTCTCTCTCTCTCTGCCCTCTCTCTCTCTCTCTCTCTCTCTCTCTGTCTCTCTCTCTCCTCTTTGTCTCTGATGTCTGTTTGTTTGTTTTCTCTCTCTCTTTGTTTTTCTTGTCCCCTCTCTCACTCTCTCTCTCTCACACACACACACACGCACACACAAACAAAGACACATAAACAAACAAAAACACAAACAAACACACACACACAAACAAACACACACACAAACAAACACACACGCACACAAACACCCACACACACACACACCCACAAACACACACGCCCACACACACACCTGTCCCTGCACACTCATCCAACCCCCAAACCCAGGTAGACTGCGGCCCACTCAACCGCATGCACACACAGCGCACACGAATGCACTTCCGGTCATGCGTGCGGCTATACGGTGACATACACGGCCGCACTTTTGGTCATGCATTCTGACGTAAAAAAAAAGAAAGAAAAAAAAGAGAGAGAAAAAATGCATGACTGAGAGACACATATATAAATGAATGAATGAATGGATTAGAATATTGAGAGAAGATAGGATAGATTGCGATGCATGATCGAGAGAGACACTAAAAAAGAAAGAAAGAAGAAAAAAAGAATAAATTAAAAAATAATAATGGAAAATAAAGAAAAATAAATACAAACAAAATAAAGAAAAATGAATACAAACAAAATAAAGAAAAATAAATACAAACAAAATAAAGAACAATAATGATAAAGATAAAAAAGTAAGAAAAAAGAAGAATAAGAAAAAAAAAACTGCAATACATGGCCATGAAACACTCCAAAAAATAGATAATGAAAAAAAGAAAAGTAAAAAAAAGAAAAAAAGAAAAACTGCAATACATGACCAAGAGACACTCAAAAAAAAAGGAAAAAGGGAAACAAGGAAAAAAGGGAAAAAAAGAAAAACTGCAATGCATGACCAAGAGGCACAAAAAAAGAAAAAGGGAAAGAAGGAAAAAAAGGAAAAAGAAGAAAACTGCAATACATGGCCATGAGACACTCCAAAACATAGATAATGAAAAAGAAAAGTATAAAAAAAAAAAGAAAAGAATGCATGATAAGACAGAAAAAAATGAAAAGAAAAACGGAAAAGGAAAGAAAAGAAAAAAAAAAAAACTGCAATGCATGACCAAGAGACACAAAAAAAGGAAAAGGGAAAGAAGGAAAAAAGGAAAAAAAGGAAAATGGGAAAGAAGGAAAAAAGGAAAAAAAAACTAGTAGCATTAAGAAGACTAAAAAAAGGAAAAAGGAAAGAAGGAAAAAAGGAAAAAAGAAAAGAAAAAGAAAAACACCAGTAAACCAGAGGCCTGAAAAAAAAAGGAAGAAGGAAAAAAGGAAAAAGAAAAAGGAAAGGAAAAAGGAAAAAAAAAAAGAAAAACTGCAAATGCATGACCAAGAAACACAAAAAAAAGGAAAAAGGGAAAGAAGGAAAAAAGGAAAAAAAAGGAAAAAGGGAAAGAAGGAAAAAGGAAAAAAAAAGAAAAACTGCAATGCATGACCAAGAGACACAAAAAAGGAAAAAGGGAAAGAAGGAAAAAAGGAAAAAAGAAAAAGAAAAACTGCAACGCATGACCGAGAGACACAAAAAAAAGGAAAAAGGGAAAGAAGGAAAAAAGGAAAAAAAAGGAAAAAGGGAAAGAAGGAAAAAGGAAAAAAAAAGAAAAACTGCAATGCATGACCAAGAGACACAAAAAAGGAAAAAGGGAAAGAAGAAAAAAAGGAAAAAGAAGAAAAAAAACTGCAATGCATGACCAGAACTAAAAAAAGGAAAAAAGGGAAAGAGAAGGAAAAAAAGGAAAAAAAAAGAAAAACTGCAATGCATGACCAGAGACCTAAAAGAAAAAGGAAAGAAGAAGGAAAAAAAGGAAAAAAAGAAAAATACAATACATAATGAGACACAAAAAAGGAAAAAGGGGAAAGAAGGAAAAAGGAAAAAAAGAAAAATGCAAATGCATGACCATTAGAGACACAAAAAAGGAAAAGGGAAAAGAAGGAAAAAGGAAAAAAAGAAAAAGAAAAACTGCAATGCATGACCAAGAGACACAAAAAAAAGGAAAAAGGGAAAGAAGGAAAAGGAAAAGGAAAAAGAAAAACTGCAATACAATGACCAAGAGACACAAAAAGGAAAAAGGGAAAGAAGGAAAAAAAGGGGAAAAAAGAAAAACTGCACACATCTATGAGACACAAAAAGAAAAAGGAAAGAAGGAAAAAGAAAAAAAAAGAAGAAAAAACTGCAATGCATGACCAAGATAAATAAAAAGTAAAAAGTGTAAAGAAGAAAAAAAGAAAAAGAAACTGCAATGCATGACCAAGAGACACAAAAAGGAAAAGGAAAAGAAGGAAAAAGGAGGAAAGAAGAAAAACAAATAAATGACAAGAGACAAAAAGGGAAAAGAAGGAAAAAAAACGAAAAAAAAGAGAAAAACTGCAATGCATGACCAAGAGACACAAAAAAGGAAAAAGGGAAAGAAGAAAAAAAGGAAAAAAAAAGAAGAAAAACTGCAATGAATGACCAAGAGACACAAAAAAGGAAAAAGGGAAAGAAGGAAAAAGAAAAAATAGAAAACTTCCAACAACAAGACCAAGAGACACAAAAAAGGAAAAAGGGAAAGAAGCAAAAAAAGCAAAAAAAAGAAAAACTGCAATGCATGACCAAGAGACACAAAAAGGGAAAAAGGGAAAGAAGGAAAAAAGGAAAAAAAAGAGAAAAACTGCAATACATGACCAAGAGACACAAAAAAGGAAAAAGGGAAAGAAGGAAAAAAAGGAAAAAAAAGAAAAACTGCAATGCATGACCAAGAGACACAAAAAAGGAAAAAGGGAAAGAAGGAAAAAAAGAAAAAAAAAGAAGAAAAACTGTACTGCACAGATCAAGAGACACAAAAAGGAAAAAGGGAAAGAAGAAAAAAGGAAAAAAGAAGAAAAACTGCAATCATGACCAGAACCTAAGGAAAAAAAGGAAGAAGGAAAAAAAGGAAAAAAGAAAACTGCAATGCATGACCAAGAGACACAAAAAAAGGAAAAAGGGAAAGAAGGAAAGAAGGAAAAAAAGAAAAACTGCAATACATGACCAAGAGACACTCAAAAAAAAGGAAAAAGGGAAAGAAGGAAAAAGAAAAAAGAAGAAAACTGCAATGGCGACCAAGAGACAAAAAGGAAAGGGAAAGAAGGAAAAAAAAGAAAAAAAGAAGAAAAAACTGCAATGCATGACCAAGAGACACAAAAAAGGAAAAAGGGAAAGAAGGAAAAAGGAAAAAGAAAAAAGAAAACTGCAATGCATGACCAAGAGACACAAAAAATGAAAAAGGAAAAGAAGGAAAAAAGGAAAAAGAAGAAAAAACCGGGCAATGCATGACCACAAAAAGGAAAAAGGGAAAGAAGGAAAAAAGAAAAAAAAAGAAAAAATGCAATGCATGAACAAGAGACACAAAAAAGGAAAAAGGGAAAGAAGGAAAAAAGGAAAAAAAGAGAAAAACTGCAATACATGACCAAGAGACACAAAAAAGGAAAAAGGGAAAGAAGGAAAAAAAGGAAAAAAAGAAAAACTGCAATGCATGACCAAGAGACACAAAAAAGGAAAAAGGGAAAGAAGGAAAAAAAAGGGGAAAAAAAAGAAAAACTGCAATGCATGACCAAGAGACACAAAAAAGGAAAAGGAAAGAAGGAAAAGAAAAAAAGAGAAAAACTGCAATGCATGACCAAGAGACACTCAAAAAAAGGAAAAAGGGAAAGAAGGAAAAAAGAGAAAAACTGCAATGCATGACCAAGAGACACAAAAAAAGGAAAAAGGGAAAGAAGGAAAAAAGAAAAAAAAAGAAGAAAAACTGCAATGCATGACCAAGAGACACAAAAAAGGAAAAAGGGAAAGAAGGAAAAAAGAAAAAAAAGAAGAAAAACTGCAATGCATGACCAAGAGACACTCAAAAAAAAAGGAAAAAGGGAAAGAAGGAAAAAGGAAAAGAAAGAAAATTGTAATGCATGACTAAGAGACACAAAAAAGGAAAAAAGGAAAGAAGGAAAAGAAAAAAAGAACAAAAACTGCAATGCATGACCAACAGACGCTCAAAAAAAAGGAAAAAGGGAAAGAAGGAAAAAGAAAAAAGAAGAAAATCATAATACATGACCAAGAGACACAAAAAAGAAAAAAGGAAAGAAGGAAAAAAAAGAGAAAAAAGAAAAATTGCAATACATGACCAAGAGACACTCAAAAAAAAAAAAAAAAAGGAAAAAGGGAAACAAGGAAAAAAAAGGGAAAAAAAAAGAAAAACTGCAATACATGACCAAGAGACACAAAAAAGGAAAAAGGGAAAGAAGAAAAAAAGGAAAAAAAGAAAAACTGCAATACATGACCGAAGACACAAAAAAGGAAAAAAGGGAAAGAAGGAAAAAGAAAAAAAGAAAGCACAGCCAGACCAGAGACACAAAAAAGGAAAAAAGGAAAAGAAGGAAAAAAGGAAAAAAGAAAAACACCAATACAACAATAGAAAGGGACACAAAAAGGAAAAAAAGAGCAAAAGGAAAAAAAAAACAAGAAGAAAACAATGATATGACAGAGACACTCAAAAAAAGGAAAAAGGGAAAGAAGGAAAAAAAAAGGAAAAAAAGAAAAACTGCAATACATGACGACCTAAGGAGACACAAAAAAAGGAGAAAAAGGGAAACAAGGAAAAAAAAGGGAAAAAAAAAGAAAAACTGCAATACATGACCAAGAGACACAAAAAAGGAAAAAGGGAAAGAAGAAAAAAAGGAAAAAGAAGAAGAAAAATCACCAATGCATGACCAAGAGACACTAAAAAAAAGGAAAAGGGAAAGAAGGAAAAAGAGAGAAAAGAAAACTGCAATACATGACCAAGAGACACAAAAAAGGAAAAGGAAAAAGTAGGCTAGAAAAAAGGAAAAAAAAAGAAAAACTGCAATGCATGACCAAGAGACACAAACAAGGAAAAACGGAAAGAAGGAAAAAAGGAAAAAAAAAGAAAAACTGCAATACATGACCAAGAGACACAAAAAAGGGAAAGAGGGAAAGAAGGAAAAAAGGAAAAAAAAAAAGAAAAACTGCAATGCATGACCAAGAGACACTCAAAAAAAGGAAAAAGGGAAAGAAGGAAAAAAGGAAAAAAGAAGAAAAACTGCAATACATGACCAAGAGACACTCAAAAAAAGAAAAAAGGGAAACAAGGAAAAAAAGAAAAAAAAAGAAGAAAAACTGCAATGCATGACCAAGAAACACTCCAAAACATAGATAATGAAAAAAAGAAAAGTAAAAAAAAAGAGAAAAGAGAAAAACTGCAATGCATGACCAAGAGACACTCAAAAAAAGGAAAAAAAAAGAAAGAAAGAAAAAAGGAAAAAAGGAAAAACCGCAACGCATGATATTTCAGGCATTCAGCACATAGAAGAAAGCAACGGAGATATGACATGTTTCATTTTTGTAGAGAGAGAGAGAGAGAGAGAGAGAGAGAGAGAGAGAGAGAGAGAGAGAGAGAGAGAGAGAGAGAGAGAGAGAGTAGACAGAGAGATTTTTTTTTAGATTTTTTTTTTTTCTTTTTTTGATAGAATGGATGATCAGTTGAGGGACGGTTTGATTATACCTTTTTTTTAAATCTTTTTTAAAAATCTCTTCTATGTCTATTTCTATTTCTATTTCTTTCTCTCTCCCTCGGTCTCTCTCTCTCTCTCTCTCTCTCTCTCTGTCTATCTCCCTCTTTCTTTCTCTTTCAATCTCTCCCTTTCTCTCTCTCTCTCTCTCTCAGTCTCTCCTTTCTCTTTCTCTCACTCTTTCTTTCTCTCTCACTTCTTTTTTTTCTCTCTCTATCTCTCTCCCACACTTTATCTCTGTTGCCCTCTCTTTTCCTCCACCTCTCTCTCTCATCCCCCTCTCTCGCTCCTCTCCACCCTTTCTTTCCTACCCCCTTCTTTCCCCCTTCCTTCTCTCTCTCTTCCCCCTTACCTCCAACCCCCCAACCAAAGAAACCAGAAAAATATCCTTTTCTTCCCTTTAATCCTCCTCCTACACTTGGTCGAAGAAGAAGAGGAGGAAGAAAAAGATAAAGAAGAAGAGGTAGAGGAAGAAGAAAAAGAAGAAGATAAAGAAGTAGAAGAAGAAGAAGAGGAGGAAGAAGTAAAAGAAGAAGAAGAAGAGGAAGAAGAAGTAAAAGAAGAAGAAGAGGAGGAAGAAGAAGTAAAAGAAGAAGAAGAGGAGGACGAAGAAGTAAAAGAAGAAGAAGAGGAGGAAGAAGTAGAAGAAGAAGAAAAGGTAAAGGAAGAAGTAGAAGAAGAAGAAGAGGTAAAGGAAGAAGTAGAAGAAGAAGAAGAGGAGGAAGAAGTAGAAGAAGAAGAAGAAGAGGAGGAAGAAGTAGAAGAAGAAGAAGGGGAGGAAGAAGTAGAAGAAGAAGAAGAGGAGGAAGAAGTACAAGAAGAAGAAGAGGAATAATAATAATGATAATAATAAGAGGAAGAGATAAGAGAAAATGATGATATTAAGGACACCCAAATGACAGCGTCCTATTTCTCACAGGCCTGGCGTCCTTCCTTCGCTCGAGAGAAACGACGGCAAAAGAGAATGAGGAATGAAAGGAGAGAGAGAGAGAGGGAGAGAGGGGGAGAGGGAGAGAGGGAAGAAGAGGGAGGATGAGGGAGGGAGAGGGAGAGAGAGGGAGGGAGGGAGAGAGAGGGTGGGAGAGAGAGAGGAAGAGAGGGAGGGGGAGAGGGAGAGAGAGAGAGAGGAAGAGAGGGAGAGACGGAAGAAGTGGGAGGATGAGGGAGGGCGGGAGAGGAGAGAGGAAGAGAGGGAGAGAGGGAGAGGGAGGGAGGGAAGGGAAGGAAGAAAGAGGAAAGAGAGGGAGAGAGAGGAGGAAGAGAGGGAGGGAGAGAGGAGAGGGAGGGTGAGGGAGTGGAGGGAAAGAGGGAGAAAGAGAGGGAGGGAGAGAGAGAGGAGAGAGAGGAGGGGAGGGAGAGAGAAGAGAGGAGGGAGAGAGGGAGGGAGGGTGAGGGAGAGGGAAGGAGGGAGGGAGAA
>NW_027213436.1:60000-62500 GCF_042767895.1 Penaeus vannamei | reverse complement strand
AGAGGAGACGGAACCTAGGGGAGAGATGGAGAGAGGGGCGAGAGGAGGGGAGGGAGAGAGTGAGGGGAGAGGGGGAGGGAGAGGAGTGAGGGAGAGGGAGGGAGATGAGAGAGGGCGAGAGGAGGGGAGATGGAGGAGAGTGAGAAGGAGAGGAGGGGAGGGAGAGAAGAGGGCGAGAGAGAGGGGAGGGAAGAGAGCAGGAGGAGACGGAACTGAGGGAGAGGGAGAGAGGGCGAGAGGAGGGGAGAGGGGAGAGAGTAAGGGAGAGGAGAGGGGAGAAGTGAGAGTAGACGGAATTACGGAGAGGAGGAGGAGGGAGAGAGTGAGGGAGGAGACGGAACTAGGATGAGACGAGAGGGCGAGAGGAGGGGGAGGGGAGAGAGGGCGAGAGGATGGGAGAGGGAGAGGGGAGAATGAGAGTAGACGGAATTAGGGAGAGGGAGAGAGAGCGAGAGGGCGAGAGGAGGGGAGGGGGAGAGAGACGAGAGGAGGGAGAGGAGAGGGCGTAGAGGAGGGGTAGAGGAGTGGACATGAGGGCGAGTGAGGAGGGGAGTGAGGGGAGAAAGGGCGAGAGGAGGGGAGGGGAGGCAGAGAGGGCGAAAGGAGGGGAGATGGGAGAGGGCGAGAGAGAGGGGAGAGAGACGGTAGGGCTAGAGGAGGGGAGATGGAGAGAGGGCGAGAGGAGGGAGAGGGAGAGGGAGAGAGGGTGAGAGTGAGGGGAGGGGAGAGAGTGAGGCGGAGAGGGGAGAGGGGAGAGTAGACGGAATTAGGGAGAGGAGGGGAGGGGAGAGTGTGGGAGGAGACGGAACTAGGGAGAGGGAGAGAGGGCGAGAGGAAGGGAGGGAGAGAGAGTGAGAGAGGATGGGAGGGAGAGGGGGAATGAGAGTAGACGGAATTGAGGGAGAGGAGGGGAGGGAGAGAGAGGGAGAGGAGACGGAACTAGGGAGATGAGAGAGGGCGAGAGAGGAGGGGGAGATGAGAGCGAGAGTGAGGGGAGGGGAGGGGAGAGAGGGAGAGTAGACGGAGATTAGGGAGAGGGCGAGAGGAGGGGAGAGGGAGAGAGGAGGAGAGTGGAACTAGTGGGAGATGAGAGAGGCGAGCGAGGAGGAGGGGGTGGGAGGGGAGAGAGTGAGAGAGGAGACGGAACTAGGGAGAGGGAGAGAGTGATCAGAGAGGAGGGAGAGGGGAGAGAGTGAGAGTAGACAGAATTGAGGAGAAGGGGTGTGGAGGGCGGGAGAGAAAGAGGGGAGGGGAGAGAGTGCAAAGGGAGGACAGCAATAAGGAGAGGTGAGAGGGGAGAGAGAGAGAGGCTACAATAAGGAGAGGGTAGAGGGGATTAAAGAGAGGAGGGAGAGATAGATAGATAGATAGATAGATAGATAGATAGATAGATAGATAGAGAGAGAGAGAGAGAGAAACAGACAGTGAGAGAGAGAACGAGAGAGAGACAGACAGACAAACAGACAGAGAGAGCAAGACCAAAAAACCGAATAGGAGACCGAATAAGAGACAGAGACAGAAACTCAAAAGAAAGAACAAGAAAGACAGAAAGAAAGAACAAGAAAGAAAGAGAAAGAATTTACGGTAATCATTCACACACACCTTCACTCTCCCAATCCTCTGTGGACTTGGCCAACCGGTAACGAAAGACCGATGTTTCTTGTTACTAAAAGACAAAAGCAGTCACTCGCTAACACACTCTTTCCTGCGGGATGTGAAGCGAGAGGGAGAGAGAGAGAGAGAGAGAGGGGGGGGGAGAGGGAGAGGAGGAAGGGAGCGAGGGAGAGGGAGAGATAAAAAGGGGGAGAGGGAGACGGAGGAAGGGAGAGGATGGGAGAGAGGAGAGAGGGGGGAGAGGAGATGAGGACTAGGAAGGGATTTGAGAGAGCGAGAGGAGGGAGGAAGGAGGGGGAGGGAGGGAGAGAGTGAGAGGGAGAGAGAGAGAGAGAGAGATGAGAGTAGAGAGAATTAGAGAGAGAGAGAGAGAGAGAGAGAGAGAGAGAGAGACGGAATTAGAGAGAGAGAGAGAGAGAGAGAGATGAGAGAGAGACATGCTGAGAGAGATATGAACGATAGAGAGAGACCGACAGACAAACAGACAGAGAGAGCAAGACCAAGAAACCGAATAAGAGACCGAATAAGAGACAGAGACAGAAAAAGAAAAGAAAGAACAAGAAAGAAAGAGAAAGAAAGAATAAGAAAGAGAAAGAATTTACGGTAATCATTCACACACACCTTCACTCTCCCAATCCTCTGTGGATCACTTCTGAGCCAACTGAACGAAAGACCTGATGTTTCTTGGTTACTAAAAAGACAAAGCAGTCACTCTGCTAACACACTCTTTCCAGTGTGGGATGTGAAGCGAGAGAGAGAGAGAGAGAGAGAGAGAGAGAGAGAGAGAGAGAGAGAGAGAGGGGGGGAGAGAGATGAGAGGGAGAGGGAGGGAGGGAGATGGAGAAAGTGAGGGGGAGAGGGAGGGAGGGAAGGAGGGAGAGAGAGA
>NW_027213436.1:37500-42500 GCF_042767895.1 Penaeus vannamei | reverse complement strand
ACTCCACTCCTCGCTCCTCCCACCATCTATTTATTTTCCCTCCCACCCCACCACCTCCCCCTACCCCCATCTTATCCACCTCACCCCCTCCCTCATCTCCACCTCACCCCCCACCCTCACACTCCACCTCACCCCCACCCCTCTCTCTTATCCACCTCACCCCCCACCCCACCTCACCCCCCACCTCATTCCCAACTCCACCTCACACCCCACCTCACTTCCAACTCCATCTCACCCCCCCACCCTCACACTCCACCTCACCCCCCACCCCCAACTCCACCTCCCCCCTCCCTCTTATCCACCTCCCCCCTCCCTCTTATCCACCTCCCCACCCCCCTCTCCACCTCCCCCCTCCCTCTTATCCACCTCCCCACCCCCCTCTCCACCTCCCCACTCCACTCTCCACCTCCCCCCTCCCTCTTATCCACCTCACCCCTCCCTCTTATCCACCTCCCCACCCCCCTCTCCACCTCCCCCCCACCCCTCCCTCTTATCCACCTCCCCACCCCCCTCTCCACCTCCCCCCTCCCTCTTATCCACCTCCCACCCCACCCTCTCCACCTCACCCCCACCCCTCCCTCTTATCCACCTCCCCCCTTCCCTCTTATCCACCTCACCCCCCCCCTAAGAGCTGGAGTGGGCTGACAAGAGGCGCGAGTCAAGTCATGCAGAATGTGGAGAGACTCTCGCATGCAGACACAAAATGGCTCCCTTTGGGTCAATGGCCACAATATACCTTTTTTTTTTCCTAAGGGGTACTTTTTTTCTAAGGGGTAAGGGTAGGGGTTTAGGAGTTGGGGGGGTAAGGGAAGGGGAAGGGGAAGGGGGAGGGTAGTAGGGGTTGGGTGGGAGGGGGAGGGTAATAGGGGTGGGGGCGGAGGGGGAGGGGGAGGGTAATCGGGGTGGCGGAGGGGGAGGGGGAGGGTAATAAGTGTGGGGGGGAGTGGGAAGGGTAATGGGGGTAAGGGTTTTAAGGGGTGATCTAAGAGGGGGTAACGGGGTAGGGGTTAGGGAAGGGAGAGCAAGGGAGAGTATAGGTAAAAGGTGAGGGTAAGGGGTTAGTTTAAGGGGAGGAGAAGGTAAGAGGGCAGGAGTCAGGGAGGGGGTGGGGGGTGGAGGGAAGGAAAGAATACTGGTGCTATTTCATTATTTTTTTTCCCCATTAAAGCTGGCATAGTCACAAAAAAATAATTGCATAACCTATCATATTACAAGAACAATTGCAAATATTGCCATTTTTCAACAACAGCAGTTCCAGTAGTAATAGCAGCAACATCATCAGTTACGGGAACACTAATAGCATTAGCATTAGTACTAATACGCATCAGGAATACCATTGTTACCAAAGATAATAGCATTACTAGTAGATAATAGTATTAATGTTATTAAGATAACAGAATTACAGCAAGATAATGATTTAATAGGAGAGATTTTAACAATAATGACCATAGATATTATATATAAAATGTTTATATTTTAGTGTATGCTTTTATCTTCGAGAGCAAAGGATGTAATGATGTCTGTGTGAGGGTGAATAAGTACATTAATTTGGGTACATGAAATTATTCTTTGAATTAGCTTTCACAAGGAGGTTTATCTCTGGTTGTTTGTTTGTTTGTGTGATGTGTGTGTGTTTGTTTGTGTGCTTGTTGTGTCTGTGTGTGTTTGTGTGTTTTTTGTTGTATGTATTAATGTGTTTGTTTGTTTGTTCCAAATAAATAAATAAATATATATATATATATATATATATATATATATATATATATATATATATATATATATATATATATATATATATATATATATATATATATATATATATATATATATATATATGTGTGTGTGTGTGTTTGTTCGTGTGTGTGTTTGTTTGTTCGTGTGTTTGTTCGTGTTTGTGTGTGTGTTTGTTCGTGTGTGTATGTGTGTGTTTGTTCGTGTGTTTGTTCGTGTGTGTGTGTCTGGTTTTGTCCGTGTCTGTGTGTGTTTTTGTTCGTGTGTTTGTTCGTGTGTGTGTGTGTGTTTGTTCGTGTGTGTATGTGTGGATTCTTTGTTTACACCCGTACCTTCATATCCATACTCGTTCCTGCGTAGGTCTACATGGCTCGCCTGTGCTTTCACGAGCGAGTATACACCGTAAACAACCCATTTTCCTATGTACTGTGATTGCCCGAGTGTGGAATATTCATGCCCGGTTGTGCCTGAATGCGTAATCGCTTTAATCCTCCATAGAAATGCATTCGTGCTTGCGTATTTCGTCGCGAAAATTGTTTTTTAGCAATTTGGCGATTTTCCTCAGATTAATCAAGCTCCTATTTGTAGGGGATTTCGCTCCTGTTATCTTTTCTTCCAGTTCGCAAGTGTATGGCTTCATCAGTCTGGTTTATTTCATGTTATTTCGGGTTATTTCATGTTATTTCGAGTTATTTTGGGTTATTTCGGGTTATTTTGGGTTATTTCGGGTTATTTCGGGTTATTTCAGGTTATTTTGGGTCATTTCATGTTATTTGGGGTTATTTAATGTTATTTTGGGTTATTTTTATGTTATTTCGGGTTATTTCAGGTTATTTCGGGTTATTTCGGGTCATTTCAGGTTATTTCGGGTTATTTCATGTTATTTCATGTTATTTCGGGTTATTTCATGTTATTTCATGTTATTTCGGGTTATTTCACGTATCAGTTCCCTTTGTGTAACTGGGAACTGAAGTGAAGCATTGGTCTCAATTCTTATTAAAGGTTCCGAGAGGTTTAGCATTTCTTTATTGCTTAAAATAGTATTAGTTAAAAAATTATTATCATTATTGTCTTTATTATTGTTGTTGTTATTATCATTATTATCATTATCTTTATTATTATTGGTCTTATTGTTAGTGGTATCATTAGGGGAAGGCTAGATCCGTAGCATCTCGAGGACGTGTCATGGTGTCTGTTTTGATGATTGTTCAATGAAAATATAACCATTAAAATAATTATTTTCTATCCCTTTTGAAAACTAAAAAGACCAAAAAGATCGACTATATTCAACAAAGCATCCGTAACATCTGTGACATCAAAATAAACCCCATGTGCTTTTTTTTCTTTTTACAAAAAAATAGAATCATCCGCCATGACACCTCCTTGAATTGCTACTGATCGAGCCTTCCGCAGTATCATTAGCTAGGATCGAATAAAAAAAATAATGACTCGTTGTAATAAAGGTTCGAAATAATTCTGAACCAGTACCGAGAGGCCAGACTATATGGGCCGTTGTGAAGCAGATCCGAAACACCAGTTGAAACCCAGTGAAACAGGATCGAAACCCTACGTAGACATCGTTGTGAAACCCGATTGAATCACAGACTGAATAGCGAAACCAGACTGAAACCCATCGACTGAATCGTCCAGGACCCGGATCGAAACAGCAGTTGATTCGAATCCTATGAAGCGAAGTGCTCTCTCTGACTCTCGGCTTCGAACAGACGACAAGAATAATACATGTAGAGTAGAGAAGGATTTATTTTTATACAGTGGATACGTATTTGTACAAGCTATGTGTATAAATGATTGAACGCACACACACGCACGCACACACACACACACACACACACACACACACACACACACACACACACACACACACACACACACACACACACACACACACACACACACACACACACACAACACATACTCTCACAAACACCCTCACACACACATACATAAACACGTCCACATCCACATACACACACAACACATACTCTCACAAATTAATATAAAAAAATAACCCGTATTGCAATAACGCTTATGATATTGATATCTATAAATGACCGAACAGGAATATAAACATAAAGATATCAAATCATACAAGTGTCATTATAAAAATATTGAGAGATTCAAAATACGATCTGATCACACTGTCGCCCTTGATATGAAAGCATCGTAACTTGAGGTTGGTGGATAAATATGCCTCATATTTATTCAGCATTTACTTTAAAGCCGATGTGTACACGTAAGCGATCATCTCTCTCTCTCTTTCTCTCTTTCTCTCTCTCTTTTTCTCGGTCTCTCTCTCTCTCTTTTCGTTCTCTCTTTCTCTCTTTTTCTCGGTCTCTCTCTCTCTTTTTCTCGGTCTCTCTCTCTCTTTTTCTCGGTCTCTCTTTCTCTCTCTCTCTCTCTCTTTCTCTTTTCCTCGGTCTCATTCTCTTTGTCGTTCTCCCTCTCTATCTTGTTCTCGCTCTCTCTCTTCCGTTCTCCCTCCCTCTCTTTCTCTCCCTTCCTCCCTCCCGCCCTCCCCCACCCCCTCCTCTCCCTCTCTTTCACCCTCCCTCCCTCACCCCCCTCCTCTCCCTCTCTTTCACCCTCCCCCACCCCCTCCTCTCCCTCTCTTTCACCCTCCCCCACCCCCTCCTCTCCCTCCCTCCCTCCCCCACCCTCCCCCCTCCCCCACCCCCTCCACTCCCTCTCTTTCACCCCCCCGCCCCCCCCTTCGCTCTTGTTCTCGTCCTCGTGTTGGTGTGTGAGTGTATGCAAACATATTCTTTCTCGTCCCCGTTCTTGATTTCTTTATCCAAGCTTGATTCCTCTCGAGTGTTCGTACGCTCTATAGCCAGTGAACGTACGTCGCTATACACAGCTCGAATACACTTTTAAAATGTTCAAATGTTTTTTTTTAAATGTTCAATCGTGTCGGAATTTCTACACATTCGTAGTCCGGCTGCACGTATGGAAATTAAAGGATATTGTATGTTCAATTTCAGTAACAAATTACAACGTGAATTGGATAGATTATGATGGTTGATAGAGTTTGGTAAATCCTTACAACAATTTGGTGGAAATGAAGTAAAATCCTTCTTTTGTTGGCTGGGTCCGATTCACGCATGATATTTGAAGTGTCAAAGCAAAACGTACATTTTGTAAGACACAGGCTATGTGTGTGTATATTTTTTTATATAGATATTTTTATACATACCTACTTACATACCTACCTACATACATACATACATACATACATACATACATACATA
>NW_027213436.1:27500-35000 GCF_042767895.1 Penaeus vannamei | reverse complement strand
TGGGAGTCTATTGCAGGTCGTGGTTTGGGAGTCTATTGCAGGTCGTGGTTTGGGAGTCTATTGCAGGTTGTGGTTTGGGAGTCTATTGCAGGTTGTGGTTTGGGAGTCTATTGCAGGTCGTGGTTTGGGAGTCTATTGCAGGTTGTGGTTTGGGAGTCTATTGCAGGTTGTGGTTTGGGAGTCTATTGCAGGTCGTGGTTTGGGAGTCTATTGTAGGTTGTGGTTTGGGAGTCTATTGCAGGTTGTGGTTTGGGAGTCTATTGCAGGTTGTGGTTTGGGAGTCTATTGCAGGTCGTGGTTTGGGAGTCTATTGCAGGTTGTGGTTTGGGAGTCTATTGCAGGTTGTGGTTTGGGAGTCTATTGCAGGTCGTGGTTTGGGAGTCTATTGCAGGTTGCGGTTTGGGAGTCTATTGCAGGTTGTGGTTTGGGAGTCTATTGCAGGTTGTGGTTTGGGAGTCTATTGCAGGTTGTGGTTCGGGAGTCTATTGCAGGTTGTGGTTTGGGAGTCTATTGCAGGTTGTGGTTTGGGAGTCTATTGCAGGTTGTGGTTTGGGAGTCTATTGCAGGTTGTGGTTTGGGAGTCTATTGCAGGTTGTGGTTTGGGAGTCTATTGCAGGTCGTGGTTTGGGAGTCTATTGCAGGTTGTGGTTTGGGAGTCTATTGCAGGTTGTGGTTTGGGAGTCTATTGCAGGTTGTGGTTTGGGAGTCTATTGCAGGTTGTGGTTCGGGAGTCTATTGCAGGTTGTGGTTTGGGAGTCTATTGCAGGTCGTGGTTTGGGAGTCTATTGCAGGTTGTGGTTTGGGAGTCTATTGCAGGTTGTGGTTTGGGAGTCTATTGCAGGTTGTGGTTTGGGAGTCTATTGCAGGTCGTGGTTTGGGAGTCTATTGCAGGTCGTGGTTTGGGAGTCTATTGCAGGTCGTGGTTTGGGAGTCTATTGCAGGTTGTGGTTTGGGAGTCTATTGCAGGTTGTGGTTTGGGAGTCTATTGCAGGTTGTGGTTTGGGAGTCTATTGCAGGTTGTGGTTCGGGAGTCTATTGCAGGTTGTGGTTCGGGAGTCTATTGCAGGTTGTGGTTTGGGAGTCTATTGCAGGTTGTGGTTTGGGAGTCTATTGCAGGTTGTGGTTTGGGAGTCTATTGCAGGTCGTGGTTCGGGAGTCTATTGCAGGTCGTGGTTTGGGAGTCTATTGCAGGTTGTGGTTTGGGAGTCTATTGCAGGTTGTGGTTTGGGAGTCTATTGCAGGTTGTGGTTTGGGAGTCTATTGCAGGTCGTGGTTTGGGAGTCTATTGCAGGTCGTGGTTTGGGAGTCTATTGCAGGTTGTGGTTTGGGAGTCTATTGCAGGTTGTGGTTTGGGAGTCTATTGCAGGTTGTGGTTTGGGAGTCTATTGCAGGTTGTGGTTTGGGAGTCTATTGCAGGTTGTGGTTTGGGAGTCTATTGCAGGTCGCGGTTTGGGAGTCTATTGCAGGTTGTGGTTTGGGAGTCTATTGTAGGTTGTGGTTTGGGAGTCTATTGCAGGTTGTGGTTTGGGAGTCTATTGCAGGTCGCGGTTTGGGAGTCTATTGCAGGTTGTGGTTTGGGAGTCTATTGTAGGTCGCGGTTTGGGAGTCTATTGCAGGTTGTGGTTTGGGAGTCTATTGCAGGTTGTGGTTTGGGAGTCTATTGCAGGTTGTGGTTCGGGAGTCTATTGCAGGTTGTGGTTTGGGAGTCTATTGCAGGTTGTGGTTTGGGAGTCTATTGCAGGTTGTGGTTTGGGAGTCTATTGCAGGTTGTGGTTCGGGAGTCTATTGCAGGTTGTGGTTTGGGAGTCTATTGCAGGTCGTGGTTTGGGAGTCTATTGCAGGTTGTGGTTTGGGAGTCTATTGCAGGTTGTGGTTTGGGAGTCTATTGCAGGTTGTGGTTTGGGAGTCTATTGCAGGTTGTGGTTTGGGAGTCTATTGCAGGTTGTGGTTTGGGAGTCTATTGCAGGTTGTGGTTTGGGAGTCTATTGCAGGTTGTGGTTTGGGAGTCTATTGCAGGTTGTGGTTTGGGAGTCTATTGGAGGTTGTGGTTTGGGAGTCTATTGCAGGTTGTGGTTTGGGAGTCTATTGCAGGTTGTGGTTTGGGAGTCTATTGCAGGTTGTGGTTTGGGAGTCTATTGCAGGTTGTGGTTTGGGAGTCTATTGCAGGTTGCGGTTTGGGAGTCTATTGCAGGTTGTGGTTTGGGAGTCTATTGCAGGTTGTGGTTTGGGAGTCTATTGCAGGTTGTGGTTTGGGAGTCTATTGCAGGTTGTGGTTTGGGAGTCTATTGCAGGTTGTGGTTTGGGAGTCTATTGCAGGTTGTGGTTTGGGAGTCTATTGCAGGTTGTGGTTTGGGAGTCTATTGCAGGTTGTGGTTTGGGAGTCTATTGCAGGTTGTGGTTTGGGAGTCTATTGCAGGTTGTGGTTTGGGAGTCTATTGCAGGTTGTGGTTTGGGAGTCTATTGCAGGTTGTGGTTTGGGAGTCTATTGCAGGTTGTGGTTTGGGAGTCTATTGCAGGTTGCGGTTTGGGAGTCTATTGCAGGTTGCGGTTTGGGAGTCTATTGCAGGTCGTGGTTTGGGAGTCTATTGCAGGTTGTGGTTTGGGAGTCTATTGCAGGTTGCGGTTTGGGAGTCTATTGCAGGTCGTGGTTTGGGAGTCTATTGCAGGTTGTGGTTTGGGAGTCTATTGCAGGTTGTGGTTTGGGAGTCTATTGCAGGTTGTGGTTTGGGAGTCTATTGCAGGTTGTGGTTTGGGAGTCTATTGCAGGTTGTGGTTTGGGAGTCTATTGCAGGTTGTGGTTTGGGAGTCTATTGCAGGTTGTGGTTTGGGAGTCTATTGCAGGTTGTGGTTTGGGAGTCTATTGCAGGTTGTGGTTTGGGAGTCTATTGCAGGTTGTGGTTTGGGAGTCTATTGCAGGTTGTGGTTTGGGAGTCTATTGCAGGTTGTGGTTTGGGAGTCTATTGCAGGTTGCGGTTTGGGAGTCTATTGCAGGTTGCGGTTTGGGTGTCTATTGCAGGTTGTGGTTTGGGAGTCTATTGCAGCTTGTGGTTTGGGAGTCTATTGCAGTTTGTGGTTCGGGAGTCTATTGCAGGTTGTGGTTTGGGAGTCTATTGCAGGTTGTGGTTTGGGAGTCTATTGCAGGTTGTGGTTTGGGAGTCTATTGCAGGTTGTGGTTTGGGAGTCTATTGCAGGTCGCGGTTTGGGAGTCTATTGCAGGTTGTGGTTTGGGAGTCTATTGCAGGTTGTGGTTTGGGAGTCTATTGCAGGTTGTGGTTTGGGAGTCTATTGTAGGTCGCGGTTTGGGAGTCTATTGCAGGTTGTGGTTTGGGAGTCTATTGCAGGTTGTGGTTTGGGAGTCTATTGCAGGTTGTGGTTTGGGAGTCTATTGCAGGTTGTGGTTTGGGAGTCTATTGCAGGTTGTGGTTTGGGAGTCTATTGCAGGTTGTGGTTTGGGAGTCTATTGTAGGTCGCGGTTTGGGAGTCTATTGCAGGTTGTGGTTTGGGAGTCTATTGTAGGTCGCGGTTTGGGAGTCTATTGCAGGTTGTGGTTTGGGAGTCTATTGCAGGTTGTGGTTTGGGAGTCTATTGCAGGTTGTGGTTTGGGAGTCTATTGCAGGTCGTGGTTTGGGAGTCTATTGCAGCTTGTGGTTTGGGAGTCTAATGCAGGTTGCGGCTTGGGAGTCTATTGCAGCTTGCCGTTTGGGAGTCTAGTGCAGGTTGTGGTTTGGGAGCCTATTGCAAGTTGTGCGTTGAGAGTCTATTGCAGGTTGTGGTTTGGGAGTCTATTGCAGGTTGTGGTTTGGGAGTCTATTGCAGGTCGTGGTTTGGGAGTCTATTGCAGGTTGCGGTTCGGGAGTCTATTGCAGGTTGTGGTTTGGGAGTCTATTGCAGGTTGTGGTTTGGGAGTCTATTGCAGGTTGTGGTTTGGGAGTCTATTGCAGGTTGTGGTTTGGGAGTCTATTGCAGGTTGTGGTTTGGGAGTCTATTGCAGGTTGTGGTTTGGGAGTCTATTGCAGGTTGTGGTTTGGGAGTCTATTGCAGGTTGTGGTTTGGGAGTCTATTGCAGGTTGTGGTTTGGGAGTCCATTGCAGGTTGTGGTTTGGGAGTCTATTGCAGGTTGTGGTTTGGGAGTCTATTGCAGGTTGTGGTTTGGGAGTCTATTGCAGGTTGTGGTTTGGGAGTCTATTGCAGGTTGTGGTTTGGGAGTCTATTGCAGGTTGTGGTTTGGGAGTCTATTGCAGGTTGTGGTTTGGGAGTCTATTGCAGGTTGTGGTTTGGGAGTCTATTGCAGGTTGTGGTTTGGGAGTCTATTGCAGGTTGTGGTTTGGGAGTCTATTGCAGGTTGTGGTTTGGGAGTCTATTGCAGGTTGTGGTTTGGGAGTCTATTGCAGGTTGTGGTTTGGGAGTCTATTGCAGGTTGTGGTTTGGGAGACTATTGCAGGTTGTGGTTTGGGAGCCTATTGCAGGTTGTGGCTTGGGAGTCTATTGCAGGTTCTGGTTTGGGAGTCTATTGCACGTTGTGGTTTGGGAATCTATTGCAGCTTGTGGTTTGAGAGTATATTGGAGGTTGTGGTTTGGGAGTCTATTGCAGGTCGTGCTTTGTGAGTCTATTGCAGGTTGTGGTTTGGGAGTCTATTGCAGGTTGTGGTTTGGGAGTCTATTGCAGGTTGCGGTTTGGGAGTCTATTGCAGGTCGTGGTTCGGGAGTCTATTGCAGGTTGTGGTTTGGGAGTCTATTGCAGGTTGCTGTTCGGGAGTCTATTGCAGGTCGTGGTTCGGGAGTCTATTGCAGGTTGTGGTTTGGGAGTCTATTGCAGGTTGTGGTTTGGGAGTCTATTGCAGGTTGTGGTTTGGGAGTCTATTGCAGGTTGTGGTTTGGGAGTCTATTGCAGGTTGTGGTTTGGGAGTCTATTGCAGGTTGCGGTTTGGGAGTCTATTGCAGGTTGTGGTTTGGGAGTCTATTGCAGGTTGCGGTTTGGGAGTCTATTGCAGGTTGCGGTTTGGGAGTCTATTGCAGGTTGTGGTTTGGGAGTCTATTGCAGGTTGTGGTTTGGGAGTCTATTGCAGGTTGTGGTTTGGGAGTCTATTGCAGGTTGTGGTTTGGGAGTCTATTGCAGGTTGTGGTTTGGGAGTCTATTGCAGGTTGTGGTTTGGGAGTCTATTGCAGGTTGTGGTTTGGGAGTCTATTGCAGGTTGTGGTTCGGGAGTCTATTGCAGGTTGTGGTTTGGGAGTCTATTGCAGGTTGTGGTTTGGGAGTCTATTGCAGGTTGTGGTTTGGGAGTCTATTGCAGGTTGTGGTTCGGGAGTCTATTGCAGGTTGTGGTTTGGGAGTCTATTGCAGGTTGTGGTTTGGGAGTCTATTGCAGGTTGTGGTTTGGGAGTCTATTGCAGGTCGTGGTTTGGGAGTCTATTGCAGGTTGTGGTTTGGGAGTCTATTGCAGGTTGTGGTTTGGGAGTCTATTGCAGGTTGTGGTTTGGGAGTCTATTGCAGGTTGTGGTTTGGGAGTCTATTGCAGGTTGTGGTTTGGGAGTCTATTGCAGGTTGTGGTTTGGGAGTCTATTGCAGGTTGTGGTTTGGGAGTCTATTGCAGGTTGTGGTTTGGGAGTCTATTGCAGGTTGTGGTTTGGGAGTCTATTGCAGGTTGTGGTTTGGGAGTCTATTGCAGGTTGTGGTTTGGGAGTCTATTGCAGGTTGTGGTTTGGGAGTCTATTGCAGGTTGTGGTTTGGGAGTCTATTGCAGGTTGTGGTTTGGGAGTCTATTGCAGGTTGTGGTTTGGGAGTCTATTGCAGGTTGTGGTTTGGGAGTCTATTGCAGGTTGTGGTTTGGGAGTCTATTGCAGGTTGTGGTTTGGGAGTCTATTGCAGGTTGTGGTTTGGGAGTCTATTGCAGGTTGTGGTTTGGGAGTCTATTGCAGGTTGTGGTTTGGGAGTCTATTGCAGGTTGTGGTTTGGGAGTCTATTGCAGGTTGTGGTTTGGGAGTCTATTGCAGGTTGTGGTTTGGGAGTCTATTGCAGGTTGTGGTTTGGGAGTCTATTGCAGGTTGTGGTTTGGGAGTCTATTGCAGGTTGTGGTTTGGGAGTCTATTGCAGGTTGTGGTTTGGGAGTCTATTGCAGGTTGTGGTTCGGGCTTGCAAATGCCGCGTGCAACGAGGGGCTTGAGAGTGAGCAAGGATGGCGAGGTTTTTTTTCAATAGGGGGGGGGTTGGAAGAAATGGTGGGAAAGGGAAAGTGTGTATTTCTGGACATACAGACACACACACACACACACACAACAAACACAAACACACACACACACACACACACACACACACACTATTACTATTGTCATTATTATTATCATCATCGTTATTATTATTATCATTATCATAATTATTATTATCATTATTATCATTACTATAATTGCTATCATTACTACCTTTATCATTATCATTATCATTATCATGACAATGTTATCATTACAGTTGTTTTGCCCTGTTGTTGCTGTTGTTGTTGATGAACCGTATTCATGTTGACAAATATGGAAAGGTATGAATGAGAACGAATATCTTCACAATACAAGAGATGCATTTAAATACATCCCTTGTATTGTGAAAATATTCGTTCTCATTCATACCTTTCCACAATTGTTGTTGTTGTTGTTGTTGTTGTTCTCTCTTATACTATACGCACCCCCTTACGATCGCGCTCACGCACGCACGCAACCCTTATCCTTTCTCTCAACACGTAAATAATGGAAAAGATATACACAAAAATCGGTACAACTAGATGTCAATCATTCCAAAAACAAACAAACAAAAAAGTAATGAAGTAAAAAAAAAATAAATAAAAAATAAATAGAAATTAGATATCAATCATTGCAAAAACAAACAAACAAAAACAGGTAATGAAGTAATAAAAATAAAATAAAAAATAAATAGAAATTAGATATCAATCATTGCAAAAAACAAACAAACAAACAAAAGTAATGAAGTAAAAAAAATAAATAAAAAACAAATAGAAATTAGATATCAATCATTCCAAAAACAAACAAAAAAGAGTAATGAAGTAAAATAAGATAAAGAAAATAAAAAAAAATAAATAGAAATTGTAATTAAAAGTATAAAGTTAAATTGATAATAGATGAAAGTTGAAGACCTCGTAAGCTCTACGTCAACGCTGTTATGGCGAGTTTCCGAGAGGTTTGACATCACTCGCTCACACCTCCGGCCTTTGAGCGTCTCCCCTCCCTCCTTTCCTCCCACCCCCCTCCCCTCCTTCCCCCTCACCTTCCCTCCCTCCTTCTCCCTTTCTCATCCCTCCCCCTCACCCTCCCTCAGTCCTTCCCTCCCACCCCCCTCCCCTCCTTCCCCCTCACCTTCCCTCCCTCCTTCTCCCTTATTTCCCTCCCTTCCCTTCCTCTTTCCCCTTCATCCCTCCCCCTCACCCTCCCTCAGCCCTTCCCCCTCCCATACCCACCCTCCCTCCTTCCCTCCCCCCTCCTTCCCTCCCCCTCATTCCC
>NW_027213436.1:7500-12500 GCF_042767895.1 Penaeus vannamei | reverse complement strand
AGGATGATAAGTAGGTAGATAGATAGATAGAGAAAAGAGTGAGAGTGAGTGAATGAGAGAGAGAGAGAGAGAGAGAGAGAGAGAGAGAGAGAGAGAGAGAGAGAGAGAAAGAGAAAGAGAGAAAGAGAGAAAGAGAGAGAGAGAGAGAGAGACAGACAGACAGACAGAGAGACAGAGCGAGAGAGAGAGAGAGAGAGAGACACAGACAGACTGAGAGACGGGGACAAACAGATAGACAGACAGAGAGAGGCAGATAGACAGACAAACAAACAAACAAAACAAACAAACAAAACAAGAACAAGAGAAACAATATAAAAAAAACAGACGAAAGATTAAAAAAAGAAAAAAACAAAAAAAACAAACACAGACGGAGAACACTTGCACCCTCCCCCCACCCCCTCCCCCTCCCCCACCCCCAGTCTTCCTACGAGCGGTTGCATCCCCATAGTCGGCTGAGCGAAGCATCACCAGTCCACAAGGTCGACTTCACAAGGCTTTCCTGATCGATTTCATGCTCTCGGAACAAGCAAGGTCATCGCTATGCAAGATTCACCTCTCTCGCTAGTGAATATATCACTATATTAACCTTTCATTCACAAACATCATACCCACGCAAGATGAATATTAATTAGTTTGTGGTATTTGTTTATGGTATTAGTTTGTGGTATTGGTTTATGGTATTGGTTTATGGTATTGGTTTATGGTATTAGTTTATGGTATTGGTTTATGGTATTAGTTTATGGTATTAGTTTATGGTATTGGTTTATGGTATTAGTTTATGGTATTAGTTTATGGTATTGGTTTATGGTACTAGTTTATGGTATTAGTTTATGGTATTGGTTTATGGTATTAGTTTATGGTATTGGTTTATGGTATTAGTTTATGGTATTAGTTTATGGTATTGGTTTATGGTATTAGTTTATGGTATTGGTTTATGGTATTGGTTTATGGTATTGGTTTATGGTATTAGTTTATGGTATTGGTTTATGGTATTGGTTTATGGTATTAGTTTATGGTATTGGTTTATGGTATTAGTTTATGGTATTGGTTTATGGTATTAGTTTATGGTATTGGTTTATGGTATTAGTTTATGGTATTAGTTTATGGTATTAGTTTATGGTATTAGTTTATGGTATTAGTTTATGGTATTAGTTTATGGTATTAGTTTATGGTATTAGTTTATGGTATTAGTTTATGGTATTGGTTTATGGTATTAGTTTATGGTATTAGTTTATGGTATTAGTTTATGGTATTAGTTTATGGTATTAGTTTATGGTATTAGTTTATGGTATTAGTTTATGGTACTAGTTTATGGTATTAGTTTATGGTATTGGTTTATGGTATTAGTTTATGGTATTGGTTTATGGTACTAGTTTATGGTATTGGTTTATGGTACTAGTTTATGGTATTAGTTTATGGTATTGGTTTATGGTATTAGTTTATGGTATTAGTTTATGGTATTAGTTTATGGTATTAGTTTATGGTATTGGTTTATGGTATTGGTTTATGGTATTAGTTTATGGTATTAGTTTATGGTATTGGTTTATGGTATTAGTTTATGGTATTAGTTTATGGTACTGGTTTATGGTATTAGTTTATGGTATTAGTTTATGGTATTAGTTTATGGTATTAGTTTATGGTATTGGTTTATGGTATTAGTTTATGGCATTAGTTTATGGTATTAGTTTATGGTATTAGTTTATGGTATTAGTTTATGGTATTGGTTTATGGTATTGGTTTATGGTATTGGTTTATGGTATTAGTTTATGGTATTAGTTTATGGTATTAGTTTATGGCATTAGTTTATGGTATTGGTTTATGGTATTGGTTTATGGTATTGGTTTATGGTATTGGTTTATGGTATTGGTTTATGGTATTGGTTTATGGTATTGGTTTATGGTATTGGTTTATGGTATTGGTTTATGGTATTGGTTTATGGTACTGGTTTATGGTATTAGTTTATGGTATTGGTTTATGGTATTAGTTTATGGCATTAGTTTATGGTATTGGTTTATGGTATTGGTTTATGGTATTGGTTTATGGTATTGGTTTATGGTATTAGTTTATGGCATTAGTTTATGGTATTGGTTTATGGTATTGGTTTATGGTATTAGTTTATGGTATTGGTTTATGGTATTGGTTTATGGTATTGGTTTATGGTATTGGTTTATGGTATTAGTTTATGGCATTAGTTTATGGTATTGGTTTATGGTACTGGTTTATGGTATTGGTTTATGGTATTAGTTTATGGTATTGGTTTATGGTACTGGTTTATGGTATTAGTTTATGGCATTAGTTTATGGTATTAGTTTATGGTATTAGTTTATGGTATTAGTTTGTGGTATTAGTTTATGGTATTAGTTTATGATATTGGTTTATGGTATTAGTTTATGGTATTGGTTTATGGTATTGGTTTATGGTATTAGTTTATGGTATTGGTTTATGGTATTGGTTTATGGTACTGGTTTATGGTATTAGTTTATGGTATTAGTTTATGGTATTGGTTTATGGTATTAGTTTATGGTATTGGTTTATGGTATTGGTTTATGGTATTAGTTTATGGTATTGGTTTATGGTATTAGTTTATGGTATTGGTTTATGGTACTGGTTTATGGTATTAGTTTATGGTATTAGTTTATGGTATTGGTTTATGGTATTAGTTTATGGTATTGGTTTATGGTATTGGTTTATGGTATTAGTTTATGGTATTGGTTTATGGTATTAGTTTATGGTATTGGTTTATGGTATTGGTTTATGGTATTTGTTTATGGTATTAGTTTATGGTATTGGTTTATGGTACTGGTTTATGGTATTAGTTTATAGCATTAGTTTATGGTATTAGTTTATGGTATTGGTTTATGGTATTGGTTTATGGTATTGGTTTATGGTATTAGTTTGTGGTATTGGTTTATGGTATTAGTTTATGGTATTAGTTTATGGTATTGGTTTATGGTATTGGTTTATGGTACTGGTTTATGGTATTAGTTTATGGTATTGGTTTATGGTACTGGTTTATGGTATTAGTTTATGGTATTGGTTTATGGTACTGGTTTATGGTATTAGTTTATGGTATTGGTTTATGGTATTAGTTTATGGTATTTGTTTATGGTATTAGTTTATGGTATTAGTTTATGGTATTGGTTTATGGTATTAGTTTATGGTATTAGTTTATGGTATTTGTTTATGGTATTGGTTTATGGTATTAGTTTATGGCATTAGTTTATGGTATTAGTTTATGGTATTGGTTTATGGTATTGGTTTATGGTATTAGTTTATGGTATTGGTTTATGGTATTGGTTTATGGTATTGGTTTATGGTATTGGTTTATGGTATTAGTTTATGGCATTAGTTTATGGTATTAGTTTATGGTATTGGTTTATGGTATTAGTTTATGGCATTAGTTTATGGTATTAGTTTATGGTATTGGTTTATGGTATTAGTTTATGGCATTAGTTTATGGTATTAGTTTATGGTATTGGTTTATGGTATTGGTTTATGGTATTAGTTTATGGTATTGGTTTATGGTATTAGTTTATGGTATTAGTTTATGGTATTGGTTTATGGTATTGGTTTATGGTACTGGTTTATGGTATTAGTTTATGGTATTGGTTTATGGTACTGGTTTATGGTATTAGTTTATGGTATTGGTTTATGGTACTGGTTTATGGTATTAGTTTATGGTATTGGTTTATGGTATTAGTTTATGGTATTTGTTTATGGTATTAGTTTATGGTATTGGTTTATGGTACTGGTTTATGGTATTAGTTTATGGCATTAGTTTATGGTATTAGTTTGTGGTATTAGTTTATGGTATTAGTTTATGGTATTGGTTTATGGTATTGGTTTATGGTATTAGTTTATGGTATTAGTTTATGGTATCAAGTTATGGTATTGGTTTATGGTATTGGTTTATGGTATTGGTTTATGGTATTGGTTTATGGTATTAGTTTATGGTATAAGTTTATGGTATTAGTTTATGGTATTAGTTTATGGTATTGGTTTATGGTATTGGTTTATGGTATTGGTTTATGGTATTAGTTTATGGTATTAGTTTATGGTATTAGTTTATGGTATTAGTTTATGGTATTAGTTTATGGTATTAGTTTATGGTATTAGTTTATGGTATTAGTTTATGGTATTGGTTTATGGTATTAGTTTATGGTATTAGTTTATGGTATTAGTTTATGGTATTAGTTTATGGTATTAGTTTATGGTATTAGTTTATGGTATAAGTTTATGGTATTAGTTTATGGTATTGGTTTATGGTATTGGTTTATGGTATTAGTTTATGGTATTAGTTTATGGTATTAGTTTATGGTATTAGTTTATGGTATTAGTTTATGGTATTAGTTTATGGTATAAGTTTATGGTATTAGTTTATGGTATTGGTTTATGGTATTGGTTTATGGTATTGGTTTATGGTATTGGTTTATGGTATTAGTTTATGGTATTAGTTTATGGTATTGGTTTATGGTATTGGTTTATGGTATTGGTTTATGGTATTAGTTTATGATATTAGTTTATGGTATTAGTTTATGGTATTAGTTTATGGTATTAGTTTATGGTATTAGTTTATGGTATAAGTTTATGGTATTAGTTTATGGTATTAGTTTATGGTATTGGTTTATGGTATTGGTTTATGGTATTAGTTTATGGTATAAGTTTATGGTATTAGTTTATGGTATTGGTTTATGGTATTGGTTTATGGTATTGGTTTATGGTATTAGTTTATGGTATTAGTTTATGGTATTAGTTTATGGTATTAGTTTATGGTATTAGTTTATGGTATAAGTTTATGGTATTAGTTTATGGTATTAGTTTATGGTATTGGTTTATGGTATTGGTTTATGGTATTGGTTTATGGTATTAGTTTATGGTATTAGTTTATGGTATTGGTTTATGGTATTGGTTTATGGTATTGGTTTATGGTATTAGTTTATGGTATTAGTTTATGGTATTAGTTTATGGTATTAGTTTATGGTATTAGTTTATGGTATTAG
>NW_027213435.1:37500-38684 GCF_042767895.1 Penaeus vannamei | reverse complement strand
AAAAAAAAAAATAGGTACATTGGTACCTCCCCCCCGAATTAAAAAAAAAATAGATACATTGGTATCCCCCCAACCCCGCCCCCCAAAAAATGAATAGACACATTGGTAGCCCCCTTCGACCCCCCTAAAAAAAACGAATCGACACATTGGAACCCCCCCAACCCCTCAACCCCCCCAATAAAAATGAATAGATGCATTGGTAACCCCCCAACTCCCCCCCAAAACGAATAGATACATTAGTACCCTCCCAAAAAAACGAATAGACGCATTGGTACCCCCCAACCTCTCCCAAAAATTAATCGACACATTGCTACCCTCCCAACCCCCCCCAAAAAAAAAATAGACACATTAGTACCACCACCCTCCCCCCTCTTAAAAAAAAAAAAAATCCAAAACACATCCAAACACTAAAACCCCCATTCGCGTCAAACCAACAACATTCCCCTACACCGATTCCTCCCAGCAGTGTGAGAACCTCGACATACACCAAGGAACAAGGCTGCCAGAACGTTTAGCATAGAACGAGCCCCGTCTGCAGAGAAATGGTATGTGTCGAGCTGCAAGGGAGAGGAAAAAGGATGTGGCTCATGGCTGCCATTAAATAGTGGAAAGGGGGAAGCTGATAAAAAAAGGGTAAACCAATCATCCGGCCGATAGGAGGCAGGGGAGAGAGAGAGAGAGAAAGAGAGAAAGAGGGGAGGAAGGGAGGAGGAGGGAAAGAGGAAGAGGGAGGGGGAGGAAGGAGAGGGAGGAAGGGGAGAGAGGGAGAGAGAGAATGGATTGGGAGAGAGGGAGAGAGAGTAAGGAGGAGAGAAAGGGAGGGAGGGAGAGGGAGAAGGATAGGAGGATGGGAGGATGGAGGGAGGGAGGAAGAGATGGAGAGAAAAAGAGAGAGAGAACGAAAGAGAGAAACAGAGAGACAGATAGAGAGAGAACGAACGAAATAAAGAAAGAACACAAGAAAAAACGAAAGAAAGAAAGACGAACAGCGAGAGATAAGTAGACACACAGAAAGACAGAGAGAGGGCTAAAAAAAAAAAAAAAAAAAAAAAAAAAAAAGAACTTAACGGGGCCGACCTAAGATGACCCAAGGGAACAAAAGCGAGGGGGATGACCTCTAAGCCGGAGAGATTTTGACCTCGATTCCATAGGCTTGACCTCGCCTCCCATAGAAGCCTACCGTG
>NW_027213435.1:32500-35000 GCF_042767895.1 Penaeus vannamei | reverse complement strand
CAATATATTGGAATCGCTTTAGCCAATTTCCTAGTACCAATATTTCGTATCGCCTTAGACAGGTCTGTGTATCGATGCCCATCACTGTATACATCTACAACTGCTACTACTAAAATGATCGTTGCTACTAATGATAATAATAAAATGAAAATTATATTAGTAATGATAATAATAAGAAAGAACTGCTACTACTTCAATGATCATTGCCTCTAATTATAATAATAAGGATGATAATGATGATATCAGTAATGATAATAATAAGAAGAAAGATAACACCTTTAACAATTGTTATCATCAAAATTGCTCTTGTTATTATCATCATTATTTTTGCCATTATCATTATAATAATTAAACAATGAACAGATCAGATTCACTATTTAATGATACAGAATCTCCCAGAATTGTATTCATTACCGATGTAACTAAACCGGTAATAGTAACTGTAGTAGTGTATGCTAATGAGTATCAGGTTTCTACATTACCATTACTGCTACTTGTGGTACTCCTTATGGATACAAGTACCATTACCTACCATTCCCGTGATCATTAAGATGCTACCATTGCCTACCATCGTTATTCCTGCGTCTCGGCTATTGTAAAAAAAAAAAAAAAAAAAACTTTTTTTTTTTACTTTTTCTCTTATTTTTCCTTTTTTCCTTCTTTCTTTACATCGTAAGAATGATTCTTTTACACTAGTATTATCTCTATATATTTTTTCCTTTTTTTTCTGTTAGTATGCGAAGATTTATTTTGATCCCCGTCAATAGTATAAAAAATAACGTGATGCAATGACATAGTTCACGTATTTTATACATAATTATTATTGGGTTTGAGAATATCTTTAAATAAAAGCGGGATAGGAAGTTGTTTCTTTAGAACAAATAGATAAATTGACATATAGATAAACAAATGGATAAACAGATTAACATGTAAACAAATAAATAACCATATAAACAAATAAATAAAGATATAAACAACTTAATAAACAAATAAACATAAACAATTAACATATAAACAAATAAATAACCATATAAACAAATAAATAACCATATAAACAAATAAAGAAACAAACAAACAAATACATAAAACACAGATAAACAAACAAACAAAAACAAATAGAAAACCAAACCAATACATAAACAAAACAGACAAACAAATGAACAGACAAACAATTACAAACCACCATTTCGAACAATCAAAAAAAAACTAAACTCTTAAACTTCTCTTTTTTTTCAAACAACGACCCTTTCCCTTTCCCTAATAGACCTAATGCACTCCCAAACAACGAACGAGCGAATTAAGTGAATTAGACAGCCAATTAAACCGTAATCCAACCTGTCTTTAAGTAATTGCATTGTGAGCAGAATGTCTCGTTGCGTAATGTATCCGAAAAGTTGGGGATACATCTCGTAGAGTTGTTGTTGTTGATTTTGTTGTGTTGTTGATTCCTTGCGGTGCAGTATTTTATGATATTGTTTGTTTATTTTTTTTTTCTTTTACGTCTTGTTTTTTTCTTTTCTCTTTTTTCTTCTTCCTCTTTTTGTTTTTTGTTTTTTTCTTTTTTCTTTCTTTTTCTTTCACCTCTTTTTTTTCTTTCTCCTTTTGTTTTTTGTTTTTTTGTTTTTCTTCTTCTTCTTCTTCTTCTTCTAAAAGCTTGGGAAAATCTTCTGAAGTTGTTGATTTTGTTGTGTTGTTGACTCCGGTTCAGTATTTTTCATGATCTTGTTTTTTTTTTTGTTTTGTTTCTTTCTTTCTTTTTCTTTTACTACTTTTGTTTCTTTTCTTATTATTTTCTTCTTCTTCCTCTTTTTTTTTCTTTTTTTTTACCTCTTTCTTTTTTTTTCTTAATTTTTCCTTCTTCCTGTTTTTGTTTTTGTCTTTCTTCTTTTTCTTAAAACTTGAGACAATCTTATGAAATTGTTGTTGTTGATTTTGTTGTGTTGTTGACTCCTTGCGGTATAATATTTTATGATATTGTTTGTTTATTTTTTTGCTTGTTTGTTTTTTCTTTTACTTCTTGTTTTTATTTTCTTTTTTTCTTCTTCCTGTTTTTGTTTTGTATTTTCTTTTTTTTTCTTTTTCTTTTTCTTTTAGCTCTTTCTTTTCTTTTCTTTTCTTCTTCTTCCTCTTTTTGGTTTTTTTTTTTTTTTTTCTTCTTCTAAAAGCTTGGAAAAATCTTGACGAAATTGTTGTTGATTTTGTTGTGTTAGTTGACTCCGGTTCAGTATTTCATGATATTGTTTTTGTTTTTTTTGTTTCTTTCTTTGTTTTTCTTTTATACTTATTTTGTTTCTTTTTCTTATTTTTTTCTTCTTCTTCCTCTTTTTTTTTTTTTTTTTTTTTACCTCTTTCTTTTCTTCTCTTATTTATTTTCCTCTTCTCTTCCTGTTTTTGTTTTTGTCTTTCTTCTTCTTCTAAAAAGCTTGGGAAAATCTTATGAAGTTGTTATTGTTGAATTTGTTGTGTTGTTAGACTCCGGTTCAGAATTTCATGCTGATCT
>NW_027213435.1:22500-25000 GCF_042767895.1 Penaeus vannamei | reverse complement strand
GAGCCCACCAAGCCGTCGGTGCGGCGTAAGCAGAAGGGCGTGGCCAAGCGGCCCCTCCCTCTGGAGGGGCGCGAGGAGCCCAATGTGGCACCGGCGAAGAAGCAGCGCCTGCGGCCGTCGGCCAAGGAGCCCACCAAGCCGTCGGTGCGGCGTAAGCAGAAGGGCGTGGCCAAGCGGCCCCTCCCTCTGGAGGGGCGCGAGGAGCCCAATGTGGCACCGGCGAAGAAGCAGCGCCTGCGGCCGTCGGCCAAGGAGCTCCACCAAGCCGTCGGTGCGGCGTAAGCAGAAGGGCGTGGCCAAGCGGCCCTCTCCCTCTGGAGGGGCGCGAAGGAGCCCAATGTGGCACCGGCGAAGAAGCAGCGCCTGCGGCCGTCGGCCAAGGAGCCCACCAAAGCCGTCAGGTGCGGCGTAAGCAGAAGGCGCGTGGCGAAGCGGCCCCTCCCTCCTGGAGGGTGCGCGAGGAGCCCAATGTGGCACCGGCATGAAGAAGCGAGCGCCTGCGGCCGTCGGCCAAGGAGCCCACCAAGCCGTCGGTGCGGCGTAAGCAGAAGGGCGTGGCCAAGCGGCCCCTCCCTCTGGAGGGGCGCGAGGAGCCCAATGTGGGCACCGGCGAAGAAGCAGCGCCTGCGGCCGATCGAGGCCAAGGAGCCCACCAAGCCGTCGGTGCGGCGTAAGCAGGAAGGGCGTGGCCAAGCGGCCCCTCCCTCTGGAGGGGCGCGAGGAGCCAATGTGGCACCGAGCGAAGAAGCAGCGCCTGCGGCCGTCGGCCAAGGAGCCCACCAAGCCGTCGGTGCGGGGCGTACAGCAGAAGGGCGTGGCCAAGCGGGTCCCCTCCCTCTGGAGGGGCGCGAGGAGCCCAATGTGGCACCTGGCGAAGAAGCAGCGCCTGCGGCCTCGTCGGCCAAGGAGCCCACCAACGCTTCGTCGGTGCGGCGTAAGCAGAAGGCGCGTGGCGAAGCGGCCCCTCCCTCTGGAGGGGCGCGAGGAGCCCAATGTGGCACCGGCGAAGAAGCAGCGCCTGCGGCCGGTCAGCCAAGAGAGCTCCACCAAGCCGTCGGTGCGGCGTAAGCAGAAGGGCGTGGCCAAGCTGGCCCCTCCCTCTGGAGGGGCGCGAGGAGCCCAATGTGGCAGCCGGCGAAGAAGCAGCGCCTGGCGGCCGTCGGCCAAGGAGCCCACCAAGGCCGTCGGTGCGGCGTAAGCAGAAGGGCGTGGCCAAGCGGCCCCTCCCTCTGGAGGGGCGCGAAGGAGCCCAATGTGGCACCGGCGAAGAAGCAGCGCCTGCGGCCGTCGGCCAAGGAGCCCACCAAGCCGTCGGTGCGGCGTAAGCGAGAAGGGCGTGGCCAAGCGGCCCCTCCCTCTGGAGGGGCGCGAGGAGCCCAATGTGGCAGACCGGCGAAGAAGCAGCGCCTGCGGCCGTCGGCCAACAGGAGCCTCACCAAAGGCCGTCGGTGCGGCGTAAGCAGAAGGGCGTGGCCAAGCGGCCCCTCCCTCTGGAGGGGCGCGAGGAGCCCAATGTGGCACCGGCGAAGAAGCAGCGCCTGCGGGCCGTCAGCCAAAGGAGCCCACCAAGCTTCGTCGGTGCGGCGTAAGCAGAAGGGCGTGGCCAAGGCGGCCCCTCCCTCTGGAGGAAGGCGCGAGGAGCCCAATGTGGCACCGGCGAAGAAGCAGCGCCTGCGGCCGTCGGCCAAGCGAGCCCACCAAGCCGTCGGTGCGGCGTAAGCAGAAGGGCGTGGCGAAGGCGGCCCCTCCCTCTGGAGGGGCGCGCAGGAGCCCAATGTGGCACCGGCGAAAGAAGCAGCGCCTGCGGCCGTCGGCCAAGGAGCCCACCAAGCCGTCGGTGCGGCGTAAGCAGAAGGGCGTGGCCAAGCGGCCCCTCCCTCTGGAGGGGCGCGAGGAGCAGCCAATGTGGCACCAGGCGAAGAAGCAGCGCCTGCGGCCGTCGGCCAAGGAGCCCACCAAGCGCGTCGGTGCGGCGTAAGCATGAAGGGCGTGGCCAAGCGGCCCCTCCCTCTGGAGGGGCGCCGAGGAGCCCAATCGTGGCACCGGCGGAAGAAGCAGCGCCTGCGGCCGTCGGCCAAGGAGCCCACGCAAGCCGTCGGTAGCGGCGTAAGCAGAAGGGCGTGGCCAAGCGGCCCCTCCCTCTGGAGGGGCGCGAGGAGCCCAATGTGGCACCGGCGAAGAAGCAGCGCCTGCGGCCGTCGGCCAAGGAGCCCACCAAGCCGTCGGTGCGGCGTAAGCAGAAGGGCGTGGCCAAGCGGCCCCTCCCTCTGGAGGGGCGCGAGGAGCCCAATGTGGCACCGGCGAAGAAGCAGCGCCTGCGGCCGTCGGCACAAGGATTGCCCACCAAGCCGTCGGTGCGGCGTAAGCAGAAGGGCGGTGGCCAAGCGGCCCCTCCCTCTGGAGGGGCGCGAGGAGCCCGAATGTGGGCACCGGCGAAGAAGCGAGCGCCTGCGGCCGGTCGGCCAAGGAGCCCACCAAGCCGTCGGTGCGGCGTAAGCAG
>NW_027213435.1:2500-7500 GCF_042767895.1 Penaeus vannamei | reverse complement strand
TTTTCCCGATCGCTTATTAGGATCTGTCTTTCTTTTCTTCACCTCCTCCTCTCTCTCCATTCCCTTCTCCTCCCTCTTCCCTTTTCCCTCTTCTCCTTCATTCCCCTTCCCTTCCACACCCTCCCCGCCTGTTCTCACTTCTACCTTTCCTCTCTTACACTCCTCCCCCTCCTCTCTCACCTCCTACATTCCTCCCTCCTCCCACCCCTTTCCCCCTTTCCCTCCCTCCTCCCACCCTCCCTTCCTCCAAACCCCCTCCCTCCCCCCATCTTACTCAGCACATCTGTAAGTACTTGACTATGATAGTGGGGAGGCGAGGATGGGTGGTGGTGGGGAGGTGGAAAGGGTGAAGCACTTGGTCGGAGAGGAAAGGGGTTGGGGGTGGGGTGGAGAAGGGTTGAGGAGGGAGGCAGAGGGAGGATGACGAGGAAAAGGAGGAAGGGTTGGAGGAGGAGGGAGGTAGGAGGGCTGGAAGGAGAGAGGAGGAAGAGACGGAGGAGGAGGGAGGGCTGGGAGGGAGAGGGGAGGAAAGGAGGAAAGAGGTGAGGGGAGAGAGGGAGAGGGATAGAGAGGGGCTATCAGTTGGACAAGGAGGAGAGGGAGGGAGGAGCAAGAAGGAAGAGAGGAAGGGAGGGAGGGAGGGAGTGAGAGGGCGCTTAAGGGAGGAGGGAGGGAAAGGCCCCAACCTAGTGAGCCGGCAAATATTTAGCTTATGCTGGTGACGCTCGAGTGAGAGAAATCGTCCCGCTTCTGTTTGTACAAGGTTGAAAATGAAATTTCCCTCCGTCGCTGTTTCTGTTTGTGTAAATCAATTAGTAAATAAGATAAGTTGTTCTCTGTGTAGCTGGATCCAGTTGGATATGTATTTTGTATTGCACGATGACACACATATGTATATATACATAACACACATAAATAATAATATGGAATTATATATATATATATATATATATATATATATATATATATATATATATATATATATGTGTATGTATGCATGCATATATGTGTGTGTGTGTGTGTGTGTGTGTGTGTGTGTGTGTGTGTGTGATGTGTGTGTGTGTGTGTGTATGTGTGTGTGTGTGTGTGTGTGTGTGTGTGTGTGTGTGCATGTGTGTGTGTGTGTGTGTGTGTGTGTGTGTGTGTGTGTGTGTATGTGTGTGTGTGTGTATGTGTGTGTGTGTGTGTGTGTATGTATATATACATATGTGTGTGTGTGTGTATGTGTGTATGTGTGTGTGTGTATATATGTGTATGTGTGTGTGTGTGTGTGTGTGTGTGTATGTGCGTGTGTGTGTGTGTGTGTGTGTGTGTATTTATACTTTAGATATATATACATGTTTGCTTTTTGTAAATTTGTGAGTTGCTATTGACGTTATTCCTTCCTGACTGGATTCTCCACACAGCAAATTGTCAAAAGTACATTTTCTTTAAAAAAAAAAAAAAAAAAATCATCAGACATTTACTAACAAATCACCAAATGACTTATCATGGGAATTTGCACTGAATCAAGTGTTTTCTCAAAGTCAATAAAGGCCACAAGAAGTTCATTTGATTTTTATTTTTCTAATTTCAGTAACTTGTGTGTATGGATGTGTGGCTGTACAGTGTGTGTGTGTGTGTGTGTGTGTGTGTGTGTGTGTGTGTGTGTGTGTGTGTGTGTATGTGTGTGTGTGTGTGTGTGTGTGTGTGATATGTGTACGTGTTTGTGTGTGGCGTATGTGTGTCTGTAAAGTTTGTATATGTATTCTTGAATGTGTTTATACGGCACGTACGTGTGTGTGTGTCAACAGTGTCATTAAAAGTAATATGGGAAGCAGTCATGAAAATCAAAAGTTTCAGCCCCACCTTCCTCATCAGACAGCAAATCATAGAGATCACACTAACTCCAAGGTACCTATCCATGGTATGAGCACTCAATCCTAATTAAATACTAGTAGGCAACTCGAGCTAAGCCCCGCCCCATCAGCTATATTCATTGTGTTATTGTTACTAGTTTTATTTCTTTTTCTGGCTTTTCATTATTTTCTTGGGATTGTTATTAATGAACCATATTCAAAATGTACTCTAAAGGCACTTAACATAAAATACTACATAAATTTGTTGGGGGCTCAAGAGTAAGGGAGCTTAATGATGTCACCATTGTTTAACCAATGAGAGTTTGCTGTGAGATGCTAGATATAGCTAGATAATGTAATTATTGTAAAATCTATTCACTAGTGTTATAATCACTGGGTGAAGTAAACCCATAATCCTGTCCTCTACTTTCGCCAGATAAAATAGTATATTCTTACCAAGCACAACAGTCGAATGCTCCATGAAAAGTCAATTAATTTTTGGGTTCAAGAGTTGACTGGAGGTAGACCTACCTGGTTATACGTTCCTTGATCCAACCCCAAAAACTTTTAAATAAAATTCCCAACACTAAAATCAATAATTGAACCTTCTCTTTTACATCAATAAGAGGAGGGGAGGAGGAGAGGAGAAAGCGAAGAGGAGGAAGAGCCAAAATGCAACAAGCTGAAGAAAGAAATGAAAAAGCAGAAGAAAAAAAAAAGAAGATGAAAAGAAGAACAGAAACAACGCAGAAGAAAATAAAAGAAAAAAAGAAGAAGAAACAAGAAATAACAACAACAAGACAGGTGTGAAGAAAAAAAGAAAAAGAAAAAAAAGAAATGTCTGAGCTACGAGGTGAAGTGTCCCAAGACCCCAATGGAATCTATCACTTCTCTCCTCAATTACAACAAAGCTGTCCCTTGCCTGATCCTCAGCTCGATCCAGTATAGAGGTTACACTGAAACATGGTTCAAGTCCCAAGCTGCTGGAGGTGGAGACAGAGATAGCACAGTCGGCCTGTCTCGAAGGGTTGTCACAGGGCTCACCATGTCACCCACTTTGATTCGCCTGTCGATAGGCTAAGGCACTCTCTCAGGTATATATGTATATATATATATATATATATATATATATATATATATATATATATATATATATATATATATATATATATAAATAATGCGTCATGATGTTTTCGATATTTTTCGAATCACGATATACATTTATCTCAGATTTTTCGACGATGACTGAAGTCAATTCTATCATCGTCAATCACGATGACTAAAACATAAATACACTCTATTAACTTTACATGATGATTAAATCAGAGGAAAAACCTAAAGAAATCGTTAAAAACAAGAACCACTTGCATCGCAAAGCGTTTGTTTTCTTGCTGAATCAAAATAGTTATGGTTTTACTGAAGAAAATTATGAGACGACACAATACGCTACAAACCTGAGCAATCCGTTTATCCTGTTAAGAGCACTCTAATTATCCATAGCTGTGTTATTCAATATTCCCTCTGCAATAAACCTTTCACATTTCTCCGGATTCTCTAAGACTTTCGTGCAAAGTTACTTCCTTGAAAAGAAAAGAAGAATAAAAAAGAAATAAATAATGCAAAGTGCAAATAATCAAAGGCTAATATAATCGTATCCCATAATGAATTGATTTTAAAATCCTCATTCTCTTCCTCATATCCTCGTATTCTTCCCACGCACACCCCCTATTCTCCTCATTATCTTCATTATCCTCCTCCTCATTATCCCTATCTCTCCTCCTCTCATTATCCCCATTCTCCTCCCCATTATCTTCATTCTCCCCTCCTCCCTCATTATCCTCCCCATTCTCCTCTCCCCTCCCTCCTCATCTCTATTATCCTCATTCTCCCATTCTCCTCCTCACTCTCCTCATCCCTCTCGCTTTTTTCCTCCTCGCTTATCCTCATTATCCTCCCTCCCTACCCCTCACCCCTGCTCCAACGTGACCACCTACGCTGCAGATTTTGGCAGGCCAGACCCCTCCGCACCCACCTCACAGCATTTCACAAACTTTTGTACTCACTGAAGCGCAGGAGGAAAATGCTTACCCAGAAAGACAATTCAGTGAACTGACAGGCTATTAGGCAACCCGCAGACACCACCATCCCTCCCTCCCCCTTCCCTCCCCCTCCCTCTCCCTCCCCCGCCCCCTTATCTCTTATCTCTAATATGAAAAGAGTAAAACGATTATTTGGGTTTTGGGAATTGAGTGATAAAATGCGTTCTTTGGTGTTGTTGTTATGATTGTATTTTGTTATCATGTTGTTATTGTTGTTTGTTTGCGTTGTCGTTTTATTATATTATATAATCTGTTGTTATTATAATTATCGTCATCATTATTGTTATTATTGTTATTATCACGATTATCATTTTCATTTTTATTATTGTTGTTGCTATTGTTATTTCTATTATTACAATCATTATTATTATTATAATTATTATTTTTATCACTATTATTCTATTATTGATATTATCATTGCTATCACTGTTGTTGTTTTTTTATTATCATTACCGGTCTTGTTATCATCATCATCATCATCATCATCATTATTATTATTATTATTATCAACATTTTTGTTATTATTATTATCATTATTTTTGTTATTATCATTATTATTATTTTTGTTATTATTATTATCATTATCATTATCATTAATATTATTATTATCATTATTATTTATTATTATTACTATTATCATTATTATTATTATCTACCTCCACCCCCTCCTCCATCCTCCTCCATCCTCCTCCATCCTCCACCACCATCTCCTCCCTTCTCCATCCTCCTCCCTTCTCCATCCTCCTCCTCCTCCTCCTCTTCTTCTTTCTTGGGCCTGCTCGTCTGCTCGACTTCCACCAGTCACCACCGGCACCTCTCACTCATCCGGGGTGCCTGAGGAGTGCCACCATCTCCGAGGAAATTTATGGTATGTGTGAGACGGTGGAGTGTGGAGGTGGGGGGAGGGGGGAGGGGGAGTGAAAATGAGGAGAGGGGTGAAGATGGTAAAATATGGTATGTGGTTAAAAGAATTTTTTTTTTCAAGGGAAACAGAGTATATGAGAGAAAATGAAAGATGGTATAGACAGTGAGAGAGTCATTTTCTTAGAGAGAATGAGGGAGA
>NW_027213432.1:10000-12500 GCF_042767895.1 Penaeus vannamei | reverse complement strand
ATGACCTGACTCGGACGGGAATCGATCTGGCTGGGTCATTGGCTCCTCTGCTGCGATGCCTGGGGACCCTCGCCGACGGCCTCCTCGCACCGGGCTAGAAGAGTGCGGGGATGTCTGCTCTCTCGCTTCGGTCGGTCTTTGGAGGGGTGGGTGGGTATGTCTCTATGTCTCTCTTTCTTTATCTCTCTCTCTCTCTTTCCTCTCTTTTTCCTTCTCTGTCTGTCTGTCTCTCTGTCTCTCTCTCTCACTTAATTTTCTAATATCAAAACCTTTCACCTACTCCAATCTCCTTGTCCTGTTATTTTTCTCCTTTATTCTCCTATTTACTCTCCCCATACCCCCTATCATGCCCTCTTCTCTCCCTCATCCCCCAAACCCCTCCCTCTCTCCTCAGCCCTCCCCTATCTTCTCCTCACCTCCCTACCTCCCTCTCTCTCCTCAAACTCCTCCCACACCCCCTCCCTCTCCCCCCTCATCCCCACACCCCTCCCTCCTCTCTCCTCATCCCCACCCCCTCCCTCTCTCCTCAGCAAATTCACCCTTCCTCTCTCCCTCAGCCCTCCCACCTCCCTCCCCCAGCCCCCCATCCCATCCCTCTCCTTCTCAGCACCCCCACTCTCTCCTCTCCCTCACCCACCCCTCCCTCTCCTCCCCATCCCCCACTCCCCCTCCGTCTCCTCCTCAACCCTCTTACTCCCCTCCCTCTCTCTTCAGCCCTCCCACCCACTCCTCAGCATCCTTCAATAACCCCCCCACTCCTCCCTTTCATCTCCCATCCTTTAAGCTTCCTTTCACCTCTTTCCTTTCTCCCTAGCCCCCTCCTATACCCTCCCCTCTCTCTTTCAGCCCCTCCCCATACCCATACCCTCCCTCTCTCTTCAGCCCCCTCCCATACCCTCCCCCTCCCTCTCTCCTCAGCCCCCTCCATACCCCTCCCTCTCTCCTCAGCCCCCTCCCATAATTTCTCCCTCTCTCTCTCCTCAGCCCCCTCCCATACCCTCTCTCCTCTCTCCTCAGCCCTCTCCCATACCCTCCTCTCAGCCCCTCCCATCACCCTCCCTCCTCTCCCCTCCCCAAAGCACCCCTCAGCTCCCATCAGCCCCAATCCTCACCCCACATCCTTCCGAACCCGCGAACTAATACGGGCGCCAAAGTGTCACGTGACCTGAGTAATCACTCACAAGGCGCTCTGATCAATGACCTTTCGGAATCTCAAATCTTTATTCCTTCCTCATTGTCCTTTGATCCTCTTTGTTGGCGTCTCCCTTCCTTTATTCATTTTTCTCTTATTCTCCCATTTTTTCTCATTTCTTATGCATTTTTTATTTGATTTTTGTACTTTTTTTTTCGTCGTTTTTCTTATTATCAAATTTTTGTAAATTTTTAGGCATTTTGGAATTGGAATTTTCTGTTTTTATTTTTATTTTGCCCCATTTTTTGTATTTTTGAGAAATTAGATATTGTACTTTTATTCTTGTTTTTCCTATTTTTACATCTTTTGTTAGATCTTTGTATTTTTGTTCTTTTTTTCGTGGGGGGGGGAGGGGGAATGGGTATGGGAGGGGTGTGTGAGGGGCTTACAAGGGAAAAATATTAAGGGTGAGAGGAGGACAACATGATGGAAGAGGGGTAGATAGGGAAGGGAAAGTGAAAAGAGGGAGATGAGGAGAACGAGAAAAAATGGGAGGAGGAGGAATAGGAAACGAAAGTTAAAGAAGCGGAAGAGGAGGAGGTGTAGAGGAAGAGAAAAGCGGAAGAGTAGACGGAGAAAATTTAGAGGAAAGAGAAGAATGGACACGAAGAGAGCGAATAAAAGAAAAAAAAGAGAAATTGAAATATGATGAAGTAAACAGCATACATAATAGAACAGAGAATGCAAGTCAGTAATTTAGAATAGCCCCCCCCCCCCCGACACAAATATAACGTAAACCAAATAAATATGAAAAAGATAAATTAATAAAAATCTCTAAAGCCAATTTAGAGATAACTTGAAAAAAATAAAACAGAATGAAAATAAAACAAACGCTCATAAACACAACATAATATCTGATATGAAAGTAACCAAAAGCAAAAAAAGAAAAGAAAATAAGAATGGAAAGAGAAAGAATCATAAAACAAACAAACAAAAAAAAAACAATGAATAAAAATGAATAAAAGGGATAGAGAGAAAAAAATCCAAACTTAATTCATTAAATAAAAGTCGCAAAAAAGTAAAGAAGAGAAAAGAAAAAATCCAAATTTAGGGCATTCCAAGAAGCGGAGGTGGTCGAGGACGAGCTTCGAGGAGGACCTTCTGGCTTCCCCGCAAGACGCTCTTTTATCTCTTTGAAACTAATTAGGTCACGCGAAGATTTTCAGAAAGGGAGACAAGATGATAAAGGGAAAGAAAAAAAGAAAAAAAGAAAGAAAGAGGAAGTGAAAAAAAAAACAAAAAAATACACTAACGATATTTACAAAGTTGAAAGAGGAAATCACTGAATCGCGATGAAGAAAGAAATTC
>NW_027213431.1:15000-17500 GCF_042767895.1 Penaeus vannamei | reverse complement strand
TCAATATGTTTATGCTGCATTCTTTTATTTCTGACATTTTATTTTACTTTAATCAGTGTTCTGATATTTGATACCCAGCGACTTATCATAGTATGTGATACCCCTTTAAACTATCACAGTATTGGCTACCTTGTTTTCATCTTTCCTTGTCTAAGATACCCTAACTCGACCTATCCAAATATATCATACCCAGAGAAATCTGCCTTCAAAGTTGGTTAATTTTCCATAATTTATCATCACTTATCAGATACTCTTATAAACCATGCATTTACCCTTCCAATGTCTTTTGTATACATTAAATATAACAATCAATTTCTGGGTACATAAATAACATGCAATAGGTTCACAGTTAGGGACAAATGAAAGTTCAACATCCCATTCAGCACAGGCTCCCGGATGTGTCCTCTGTACCTTGTAATGTTGTCATGTGGTTGCTACAAATAACTACTGACATAACCATTACCATTAAAATAACACTTGATCATTATCAGAATAAGAATCTCACCTACATAAATCAAGATATATATAATATCTGCATAAAACAGAAATATCAAAAAAATTCAGAATACCTATTCAGTTTTGATATCTCAAGATGCACACAATATAGGCATACATATTGTAAAAATACTGTAAGGATTTTCACCAAGCATCTGATGCACTGTTGAAAGTAAATACTTATATAAATTAGTTTGATGCTGAAAAAAAATTACCAAATCATTTCCAATAAACAAATGTTGGTGCCTAACACTGATGTGTGTAAAATGGTTTCCAGCATAGCTTACATCTTTCACTTGCTGACCACAATCTCTTTTCCTCAGTCCATTCTCAAAATCACATCTATGAAAGCATTTATTAAAATTACCAAATGTATAAAAAAATAATATATGTTAACCCTATCATGACAAGGCCAGAATTTTATGTAATGTAATAATTATGTTCTCATGTGGATATTCATTAATATACATATCATTGTATTAATCATTACTCTATTTGCCATTTTCATATTACTATAATAATCAGTCATTATCATTATCACTAGTATTATTATCCTTAACATTACTACAATCATGATCATCTTTATCATAATCATCACTGTCATCATGGTTCTTATAATTATTGTAACTACAGCATTGTGTGAATTATTCTTAATATTACCTTAACACTGATTATGAAAATAATACTAAAGCTGTTAATACAGTAATCTGTAAATTAACAATACAAAAAATATCAGTTTTTTGTTTTTACATATAGACACACTACTCAGTGAAGCTGGGTAATGTGTCTGTATGATGGATGAAGAATATTAAGAGATACTGAAAGAACTGGTGAACAGGCATATATGTTTTCAGGTACTGATGCTGGTGAGAATGATATGGTTCACAAATAATTGTATTGTAGAAAAGGTATGAGTGAGAATGAATATCTTCACAATGCAAGAGATATATTTGACCAGTTTTGGTCAAATACATCTCTTGTATTTTGAAGATATTCATTCTCATTCATATCTCTTCTACAATTGTCAACATGAATATGGTTCAAATAATTGTATGTCATATGACATTCACACTGAAGTTTGGGGTAGAATGGGTGGAGATGTCACGGGGAATGGTATGGTGGAAAGAAATGTGAGGCATACTATTTAGTTTATTTTAGACAAGGCAAAATTCAGCATCAACATATGAATTTGGATAACAATATGACGATATGAAATACAGTCACCCTAACCATTAAAAAGATTTTGCATTATAAATTAGAAGACTGCATCATATCTTTTATTATGGATGCCTTGAATATGGGAGTCCAGAAGGCAGAAGATCTAATAATCATTCCATAAATGTTACATTTACCTCTTTTGCACAGTTAGTACATTTATACTGAATTATATTTGCCAGATTCTTGTGCAGTTCTTGGTAACCACACTTAATGCAATGTTGCCAGGTGTGTAGAACAGCTGCAAGGGAGTAAGCTGCCTAAGCTGTTGAACTTTCATTTGTCCCTGATTGTACATGTAAAGCTCAAGTGTTCTATCTATATTCAAGAAGATTAAAGAGCAAAAAAGTGAAATATCATACACTACCCCCTTACAGTACTTAAAGAGAAAAAAAAAGAAAGAAAGAAAAAGAAAGAAAAAAATCATGCAGGACATACTATACACGTAGATAAAGCTGAAGATGAATGGGGGTTTAAAACTAGCCATAACTCAATATTTACACCCTGATTCAGCCACAAAATTGAGATGATCTCCTTAATCCCTTGAAACTAGGATATCCGGGAGACATATGCCAGGTTTTGTTTACCCTCTTCACTTTACCCAAACCCATTTATTTCCTCTAATACTGGCTACCCCCACCCCAAATGTGTGTTAGTTTCACCATGCTGCAGGCTGCAAAGGATATTCTTGCCTACATCTAACTTTTGCTTGATGCAGTTATAGTTCAATAACACCATACCTACAAAATATGAACTACATGTCCCCAATTACATCATAATAAAAATTATA